>NW_028277125.1:46217954-46369469 GCF_059951505.1 Python bivittatus | reverse complement strand
TGTGGAATTATTCTTAAAGGCATACCAAACCTCCCCTGGTTTTGATGCTATTAATGCTGTACTCAGAACTTCAAAATACAGTAGTATTTCCTATTCATTATTTCCTTTTCGCTATGGCTCTGTTTGCACATGGGAACACACACTCGGCTCTAGGTCTACCAGATTTGAACTGCAAAAATCCAGATAACCGCTAAATGGCAGGAAAGATTCTGTTTGCTGCCATTTAAGGATAATCTGGATTTTCGTAGCACGGATCTGGTAGCCCTACCCAACTCTGTTCCTGATTACAGGATCCTGATAGAACCATTGCAATTTTTAAAAACTTATTTTAAACATTAAAAACAGCAAGAAGTGACAGCTTCCCAGCCATCTTTGCGGCGACTGCAACTCTATCAAAGACAAACAGTCCGCATGAGGCTGAAGTGTCTGTGACCGTGCCACCAGCGGACAGGGGCATTTTGTCAAGGCCACTGACTGCCAAGATCAGCTGGTTGGCCAAACACATCCATAGAAAGCATCGTGACTGACTGGGGATATGAATCCAGTTCTCACTAGTTTCAGTACAGTGCTCAAAACCACTCTCATCCAACTAGACTAGCTGGAAAAAATGGAAAAAGAGGTCTAACATATCTGGAGTAGGAAAGCTTATCTACTACCCAGTGATTTTTTTAAAGCAGTACTATTCTTAATTACGCTTAGATCATGGATACCTGCAACATGGGTACCAAGGGGCAGAAAATAATTGCCATCATGATCGAAGGTTGTTCAGATATCTTCTCCAGACTTCCACATTTGCATGGCTCATTGAACTTTAGCAAGACTATGGTTAATGTACCATAAGGATACCTGCATTAGTATCTGTCCTTAAAATCTCTTTTTTTGTCTTACACTAAGAGCTACTTAAACAGGGTTTGAGTTTGCCATACCCTGCTGCTGTTGAACACTTCAGCAGTGCCATGCTTAGGATAATGATTGACAATATCCCATTCTTCACCAATCACTGTACTAAAGAATCTCCTTCCCTCCCCTCAGCCCACGAAGAGAGAAGAAAAGCTTTCTTCTTCTGACACAACGGACTGCTTGAGAATTTGGGGGTGACTTCTTTTAATTAAATTCCCCAAGAAAAAGAGAGAGGCCCTTCTGAACTATCCAGCAGCAAGCTGGAAAAGAGAAAAAAAACAGGGATTCATTTTCTTTTCTCTGTCCCCTTTTCTTCCATACACCTAACAAGCAAAAGCACCCCAGCATGCTGGCCAGACAGGTGTTTCTTTGTTACACCCTGCCCTAAACCAAAAACCCTTTTGTCACCAAAGAAACAAACTCTTTTTTACTTTCTACATTCCCAACTTACAGTGGGCCCTGTACCCTTACCACATGTGCATATATGTATGTGAATGTTACATCTTACATCTTTTCTGTTTCTTTCCTAGGGCAAAAAGCAACTCTTACATTACATCCTCAATTTTATTTTTATTTTTTGTTTTCCCCATCTGTAGGAAAACTCTGTATGCTCTATTAAAATAAATCACTTTTCAAAATTCCCTCTTTCTCCTACCTCATTCTTTATTCTTCTCTCACAGAATATATGAAATTGTTTACAACTGCTCATTGTAAGTATTGTATACCAAGTGATTCTTTGATTGCTCTGCATGCTATTAGCTTCACATATTTTTAATAATACATACTGATTATTAATTAGCCATTGGCTAAGCATGTCTGCATTGTGGGCAGCAAGTTTTATTTCTTGACATCCAGAATATATAAGCCTGTTTAATTACCTGGACTGTTCAAGGTCCTGGCAGAACTGACACTTAGAAGGCAGCTGGAATTCAGAGCATTGTATCACTCTGAACTGGGAAGTTACATAAAAAATGGGCATTAAACCCATCCTCCATTAAGCTATTTAAACTACTGGTCATTTCCATCATGTGGCAGCCAGTTCCAAAATGTCATTATGCACTGAGCAAAGAAGTATGTCCATTTGTTCTGAAACTTGTGGATTTGTCTGAGAAAAGTGTATCAAAGCAATATATCCACAATGTAAAAAGAAAAAAGAAAAAAATCCAACATCCAGATTCCAGAGCTTTAAAAAACACATCACACTGGCTAGAAGTATGATCAAGCCCCCAGTTAAAGTCTCCTGTAAGTCATGAGCTTCGAAACGAGCCCACACTCAGCACTGTGGAATCCTGCCTGTTTGGGTGGGGAATGAAAACTGGCTGGGAAGAGGCAGGAGGGGGAAGAAATGGGGTGTCCAAGAAGAGGAGTGGACATAGCTAGTTGTCCAGCTGGAACCTATGAGTTCAGTGCTACAGCATCAACATTATACTAGGTGGTTTTCCTAGGTTTAAATCATGGCTAGGGAAAGATCTATTACCTGGCACTAGAAGCAATACTCAGCTCAGCTGGGTGGACCAAGGTCCTCACCCACCGTAAGGCAGATTCCAAAGCTGCAACAGTAACTCAGTAGTCCATATAGATTTATATCCAGGCAATCTCCATCCCCTTCCATCCACAGTTACTACTACTCCCTGCAAGTTCACTTTGAGAGCTTGTTAGCCTTCATTCCAGCACTGTCTGTGGATTGTTGCTGTCCCTGCCTACTGAGCTCTCTGAGCAGCGGCCTGGCAGTCACTTGTCTCTCCCCCACTTTGTGTGTGCTCTGAGAGATTCAGGGAGGGAGATGTTAATGTAACACTGCAGGGGCCAGTTGGCCTTAGTCGGGTTTCAGTGCAGCGGTTTTGCAGGGACTCAGAAAAAAGAAAATTTGAAGCAGCATGCATGCATGCAAGCACTTCCTTGCTGCCTCTGTGTTCACCTGCATCCGACCCAATTAATTCAGCAAGGCAGCTGCCCCATCTGGCCCACCCAGCAGACAACCCTGCTTAGACTGTGTCAATACAGAAATCTAAGCCATGTCACTGGCAGCCCCATTATATTGTCTGAACCCAGACAAACCATTGCTATGTTAGGAGAGAGGCCAAGATTACTTGCTGGATAAGTCCAACTACCCATGACTCATCCAAATCTGGAAAGGAGGGTTAACTTGTGATTAGTCCTCTCTTCCAGCCTCTGGTGCAGAGCCAACAGGCTAGAACAGCTGCGAAAGTGAGGCTGTTCCAGCAGTGTCTTCCCTGGTCTGTCTTTCCTGGTCATCTCAGGCACACAGGGGGGATAAAGCAGCACAAAAGCAGCAGAGGTGAAATTTTCTTCCATTCTCTCCACAGGGCCTGGTCCAATCGGGATTAAAAAAAAAAAAAAAATTAGGAAGAAACCACTACAATGATTGCTATTGGGATAATAATCAACATGTCTGGTCCTAGTACAACTGGAATAGCCCTGAGTTTGTTCATTCATCTGGGGCTGATCAATTTGGTTAGGGGTGTCCTATGAAACCCCCTTTTTCTATATTAGTTTCCTTCAGCTTGGTGCCTTCCAGATGTAAACTATCCAAAGCCAGGCTTCCTGGGAATTCTGAAAGTGTCTTTCAATGCATCCGGAGGGCAGAATTTGAGGGAGGTTATATTCCGCTCTATGCGGAAAAGAATATTTCATTCTGTTTGATGAAGCAGACTTTGAAACCCAGAAGGTCATAGATCTTATACCTTTAAAGCCTTTTTCAAATATTGAGCTTAATGCACTGAGGACTCAACTAGAGAATCAGGCATGCATGCTAACTTTCCCCTCCAAATGTCCAGCTGAAGGCCTGCTAGGAAACTGAGGTCATTGCAGTTTGAACGTGACTACAGCTTTCTGTGTGAACTGGGATTTTGCTTTATTAGAGTACTGCACCACAGAGAGAGGGGACTCTCACTCAGGCCAATCTGAATGCACCTTCAAACATTCAGTTAAATGTGACAATGTGGGGAGAGTAAGGGCAGGACTGCCTGTTCTCTGTCTAGTTCAAAAATTTCCATATCTTCAACTGCATACCTGATAGGGCTTAGCTGTTTGGTCAGTGGGAGACTGTGGTCACCTATGTAAAGACAGTGGAGAGCACATTTTGGCAGGAAAGGCTTTCAGGGGTTTCAGGCAACATCTTTGCATGACCATAATACTCAACCATTCTCTCAGTGCCATAATTCATGAAAAACAATTATATTTTGTCATCCAGGTCTAAATCTTTCAGACATACAATAGGCCTCTGCTTGGGGTCACATCCAGTATTTTTTTTTAAAACCCAAGAACTTGCATTTCCAATCTCCATAGAACTTTCTCAGTGGTTGGAGAATGATGTGACTCGTATATACCCTTCTGCTCAATGGATCTCAAACAGTGGTTTGGTCCTTGCTTCAGCTAGGATTTAGCTTGCTTCAACAATGGATTCAGGCCTGGGGCTACAAAACTTGCATGCCTGTCCCTTATGAGAATTTATTTCTTTTGAGGGCTCTTACAAAACTAAGATCCTTTCAGATAGATGCCCAGAATGTTAGTCAATCAAAAGAGACTAATTAAGGTGGGAAAGAATAAAGTCTCCTCTCCTCCTTGCCAACATCCAACATTTTCATTCCCCTGGCCACCATATTCACTCTAGGGTCATGATCTTTGGAGGATCACAAGTGAGTGTGGAAAGACTGTGACTTATTCTAAACAGAGATGAAGCAAGCAAGGAGCTATCCTAAAATCTTTCCTTTTGAGGCATGGGGTTCCTTTCTAGGAAAGGTCAAGCAGTGTAGGATTACTACCCATTAAAAATCCCAGGCCCTTAGCAAAATATTAATGCTGTCCCAACAACAGGTGTCAGCAAAGCCAAAAAATCAGTTGTTTCACCCATTCCCTGAGGACACTTGGACTTCTGCAAGATATTCTAGATCTTAACCTCCATTTATAGTTTCTTCTGGAACCCAGAAGTTAGATTCTCAATCAGGGATGTATAAAATCCATTAATCCAGGAATAGAACATTCTGGAGAATTCCAGAATATTATATGTCCCTCTTGTAAAGGAATTTACAGATGACCTTGACGAAGTATCAAAAAGCCATTAAGACTGGATTTGTAAAAAAGATGACACCAGAGATTCAAGCAAGCATGAGAAAGAAACTCAAAAGAACTTTGCCTTGATTTTATTTAATATAAGATGGGACAGAAAGAAACCTCAACAATAAAGTAGCATTTCTGGAATCCCTGCAGTGTCTGTTTCTTGACCTGGCCTACCTCAAAGGGCTGGTATCAATCTTGAAAGCCTCTCCAAGTTTCTAAAGCAACAATCATACAAACAGAATTCCAGATAAAATCAACACAGTCAAGCTACCTTAGTTACACATTATGTTCTTGAATAATCTCTTGATTTTATTACATACAGTATGCAGAGTTCAGTGCAGAAAGAAATCACCTGGGCTTCAAATGTCGCCCTTTCTTCTTTCAGAATGTGGAGGATGACGGAAAGCCAGCCTCTTTGAAAAGAGTGAATGTTGCTTTGCTCAGTCAAGGAAGACTTTGTGTTGTTGGGGATTTTGTTGCTTTATTTCTGATGTCTTGGGTGTAGCCAGCCAATAAGAAATTATCTAGTGGCTAGATAATTTCTACAGAAGGACCTTTGGTGGAATGATAAAGATGCACTCCAGTTTTTACCAGCTGAACTACTGGATAAATGGCATTACATGGAAGAGGCTTTTGGGAAGTTCGGGTGGGGGAAACAGAAGCTGAATTCCATTTATTTAGGCATCTCAGCATGTGTTCAACTACCACATAATTTAGACAGCACTATTGTGCTATACAGTATCAAACATTAAGGGTTTGTCAATGAATGTGCTCCTGCTTTGGGATTATTCTTAAAAGAAAAAGTGGATTAAAATGCATTAAAATAAATACTTTCATTACATTCATATAAAACTTTATCTCAATGTTCTCTCTAATACACTGCACATATGCTGTTTTATTTGTTTACTTCTTGGGAAACTTGGGGGATTCTTTAGGTTCAAATAGGTGCATTAGGTAATCAGAGAGGCAGCATACCTATGTTACCTTTGGGGGACACAAGACATGCTGACGAAGTTGGGGATTTTGTTGCCAAATTTTGGCTGCACAGTGTGGAGATGTCTAAGAGCCATGTAATGGGAGCTGATGTAGCTTTCTGCTATCCTTCTAGATGTGTTGGACTTTAGCTTCCACAGTTCACAATTAGGATGAATGGTTGAGAATTATAGGAGATGAAATCTAAGTTGTTTGGAAGGCACCAGGTTGAAGAAAGCTAATACAGCAAATGTATGGAAGGAGGTATTGCTTAAGCAGAGTGATGTGTATAATCAGGTCTTTATGTCATTTACACCAGTGCTTTCTATTCAGAGCCAAGTGCCTTTATGTTTCCCAGCCTTGCTTCTCAAGTTCTTTTAAAAATCAGGAATGAACTAGCAACCTTTAATTATGCAAAGCATGTACAATGTTCAACCTTCAGGTCCTAAGGAAATGTAACTTCTTCCTCTACTGGCTTCTTTCTCTAGTGCTGAAGCCTGGCGTGCTCTCCAGCACTTTGCAGCAAACTTGACAGGTAGTCTTAGGCCGAGAAAAGTATGTCTTACTCAAGGCTATCAGTGAACTTCAAAGCCAAGCTAAGTTGTAGCCTTAGTTTTCCCACATTCAAATCAGAACATTTTCCATTGCACAATCCTGGCCAATGAACTAAACTGATCTGATGCTTTGAAAGTAATTCGTTAGAGTAGTTGAATTTCAAATCAGCATACATGTCCTCTTAGCATACTTTTATGAGCAACATAAAACAAAAATCTAAAATATGTTTTAGAGATTCCTCCTGTTCTTCCAAAAGCTGCTTCTTGCTCCTTGGTGGATGGATTCCAAAGTAGGAATCATATAAATTAGAAAGTTACATCAGTCTAACGTGAGGGTCCAGGCAACTGCAGAGCAAGCTGGATCTGTTCACCTGGACCAGTTTTCTCCTGACATCCTGAAGATGCACTGCACTTCAACTCTATGTGTGGACTGAGATTTTAAGGGCAGGTGGGAGATATGGCAGGTGAGAGGTTGGGAAAGGCTGATGTAAACATTTGCCCAACTGGATTTCCTCTATTCTAGTTGGTGGATTACACAAGTCAAACTGCACTCAGACAAGGGAAAGTGCTTTCTCCTGTGAATGTTTTAATCTTCCTTTGGACCTTGTTTGTCATTACTG
This sequence comes from Python bivittatus, assembly GCF_059951505.1. Lineage (NCBI taxonomy): Eukaryota > Metazoa > Chordata > Lepidosauria > Squamata > Pythonidae > Python > Python bivittatus. Next base: position 46,362,343 of record NW_028277125.1, on the reverse strand, counting down.
TATTCAGAATCATATAAACTAAAGAGTATGTTTAATGTCCTGGGGTTTGAATAAGCCCTTGTTTCCTGCACTACTGAGATTGCTAGCCAGAGGAAACAATTCTAAATTATTCCAAGCAGATTTGCTGCAAAGCCCATAATTCTTCTAGCCTGGGAACTTTAGAAGTGGGAGAGTTAACTTTTGCTGAATATTAGAATCTCACAAACATAAATTCCCTTAGAGTGCACATGTCCACTCACTTGTTGGGCATCCATGCAAAGGCCTCCATTTGTCTCTCTATATTTATGACTAGCATGATTGCATCCAAATACTCAAGACCATTCTCTACCTGCACTTGACTACAGCACCATACCTTGGAACCATCTTCTTTGCTGCCAAGTCCCCATGACAATGCCTTCATCTTGTCCCCAGCCCATAAATGAATCAGATTTAAGTTTTCCTCAACTGTAACTGTGCTGAAGTAGCATTTTCCCTTTTTCCTGACACTGTCTGAAGACAGCCTTAAAGTGTGTAAAGTTATTAAGCTTTGTCATTCATTTCCCTGGAGGGAAGTCAGGTGACTGACTGACTGGGAACAAAGTCAAGAGAGACAGGATAGGGATCAGCAGAGGAGGCTGAAAATTTCATGCTGGTAATGTTTCTGTCTTTGTTGCTGAATCAAGGATGAGTAGATCAGTTCGGCAGTGAAGAAAAACTTTCAGACTGGCTCAGATATTTATTCTTGCATTTTATTATTTATCAAAAGGATTTAAAAAAAATTAAATCTATGGATTATTGGCATATCCTCCATCCCCCTTGGTAAATGCAAGCCAAACTCAGCTTGTCATTAGCACTGGAGGAGAAGACAGATTGCAGACAGTTGTCTACAGAGCTGATGACTCCAGGTAATTTGCAGTCACACACTACTGGAGAAGGCAGCATATTCTCTCATCTGTTTCCTCCCTCAAAGCCTACTTTCCAAACTTGAAGTGACTTGAAGTGACATTATATCTAACCTCTAGGTTAATTATGGAATGCTCACTAAGCTCACTGAAGATTAAAAAGGACTAAATTCTCATTATAAAATCCAGGACGAATCAAGAGAGAGGGAGTGAAGGGTGGGAGGATAGGAGGAAAGTGAAGTGTACCAGAAAACAGAAATCACAACTGGATACTGAGAATGCTATCAATATCATACTTAAGCTAGTCCAAACTCAATATATTCTGAAGTTCTTCCTTGACTCACAAATGAGGCTGGCATGTATATCTCAAAGACCCACTGTGAAATATTCTACTCACATCATAGTTTCAGTTCATAGTTACAACATGCAATCCAATATTCCAAAAAACTACATATTCTAATATCCAGTCCAACGCTAGTCAGTTGCTTGCCAAGGTCACCATGCATGTAGAGGAGGAGGAGGAGGAGGAGGAGGAGGAGGAGGAGGAGGAGGAGGAGGAGGAGGAGGAGGAGGAGGAAGAAGAAGAAGAAGAAGAAGAAGAAGAAGAAGAAGAAGAAGAAGAAGAAGAAGAAGAAGAAGAAGAAGATGATTATTATTATTATTATTATTATTATTATTATTATTATTAACAACTTAATTTTGTTGAATCTGCATGCAGAAGCTTTCAGACTAGCCTAAGCAGGAAACCAAAGATTGTGTAGGGGCCAAACAGATGCTTACAGCAAGTTCCAGGAAGTGTTACTTAGTAATCTGGCTAAGGCCTCGTGTAGGGAGAGTTGTGAAGACAGTCATGCAGCATAGCTACAGAGAATTAAATGATTTTGCAAATTCAGGCAAACAACTGACCCTAAGGATAGTGCCTCCCAAACAATGAAAGGATGGTATCAGCCCACCCTCAGGTAATTATAGATAATAACTCCTGATGTTGTCATTCCTAAAGAAAGTTGTTGGGGCAGATGACAGGAATGTTCAAATCCTGCCGTATTATCTACCCCTTAAAAGACACATACATGCAAATGCAGCACTTAACAGACTGACAGACTTTCCAGACCTGATACCCTCCACAACTTGATGAATAATGTTCGCCAAAGCTGGAGGAAGTTAAAAGGCTGGCTATGTGGATCAAACACATTAGGAATTTGCTCACAAGCCTTTCTTTTCTCTTCTCCTCTCTTTGACTGAATTCATATATTATAGTTTGTTTGAACCATGGCTGTGGTCACACAACACACTAAAATTTAATGATTAAAGTCACAAACTATAGTTAATAAACCATTATAGTCATGTTTACACTGAGATGCTAATCCAAAATCAAACAAACCATGTCACTGCTTAGCACGACATCTTCATTTAGCTCAAGCAGAATGTACAGATGCAGCCAAAAGTACTGGTATCTCTCCACTTCCCCCCCAAAGAATTCCAATTTGCCATGAAGTTGAAACTGACACAGGTAAATGGCATCCAACATTCTTTATTCCATTATCCATAGAGCAGACACTTCGCTTTTGATGTATGACTTAATATATTCTTGTAAATAATAAAACAAATGAAAATTTGTTTTGATTGTTGCAAAAGTTATCTGAATCTAAAAAGTGCAGTATTTAACTGTAAAAATAAAGTAGAGCTGACTCTACTTAGTACTTGGATGGGAAGCTACTAGGAAATACCAGGGGAATAGGCTAGTTCAGTGTTCCTCAACCTCAGAAACTTTAAGATGTGTGGACTTCAACTCACATGCTGGCTGGGGAATTCTGGGAGTTGAAGACCACACATCTTAAAGTTGCTGAGGATGAGAAACACTGGGCTAGTTGAAAGGGACAATGTTAAAGAGTGTTCATATTGCTGCAAAGAAAACTACATGAGCATGTCTGGGACATATCTTTTTATTCAAATGACATTTTACCTTTGTGCACAACACTGACAAGATATAGTAGAAAAAATTAAAAATGATAAACTACCTCTGCCTCACTATTAACTAGCTGGATTGCTATCAGTTGGTTGGACTGATGCCTTAAGTAGCAAGACTTTGCTGTTTTGCAAAAGCAAGCCTATAGTTGCCTGTGTGTTGCCAGCCCCCAGAAACTGCCTCAGGCCTCCTCCAGCCTCAGTGGATATTTAACATTCAGCCCAACCTCAAAGTGGTTGAAATATTAACTGTGCACACAGGCCAGATGCAACTGCCTGAGGGTACCCAGAAGAGAGCTTTTTTAAATGACTGAACAAATCATTGCCCCATTCTTGCTGTTATCTTGCACCTCCCTTTATGCCCCAACCCAAATGTTCCAAATAACTTGTGCTTGTCAGACAAAGTCTAATGTTTTATCACAGATGAAAACCCCTTCATGTACTCCGCACTAGAATAGTATCTAAATTCTGCAGTGAAATATAGCTAAATCATAAAATGTGGACTAACATTGAAATGGTTCAGCATTCTCAATGTATCATTTGGTCTATTTTTAAGATTTATAAAAATGAAACAATCAAGTATTTAGGGGGGGAAATTAGAAAAAATGTGAAAGAAACAGCTATAGAGGCATTTTCCCAAGAGAAGGGACACAACCTGACCCAATGTATTGCCTAAAACTACTCATTAATTTCCCATCAAAAATCGTTTTGTACTGGGAACATTCAAATTAATGTTCATGTTACTCTACACTCTTCTCTATAAGCGAGGAACTTTGCAGGCATCTGGAGTTCTCATCTCCCCTTGTTCAAAACTCCAAGTCTTCTACCTGACAGTCTCTCTCCCACACCCAGAATTCAACAATTCAGCTCACAACCTGATACCCGAAAATGCAAGAGGGCTGATCCAACAGATACTACAGCATTACTATGGTCATGCAGAAATAAAATACACTCAATATTGTACGAACACTCAAAATCCACAGAAAATGTCAGCCTGTTGAATATTTTTCATTTAAAGCTGTGATTCTCAGAGTGCTGTGGCATCCTGGATGCCACATAAATAGTTTAGGGGACCACAAAAGTTTTACTTCAAACTTTAAACTATTATGATTTGATTATAAAGTATATATTAAAATGTACTATTACAACAGATGTGTGAGTCTTCTTTGTGAGTAATGATTCATTCTTGTATAAATGATGCTCTGACTGGGACAAGTATTGTTGAGATCTGAGTTAATGTGCTTCAAGAGCTTGAAGGTGAGTCAGGTAACAAGCTAAGCCTCAGTTAAAAATGCTACAATGTTTGAAAGCTGTCCCCTGTATGAGATAAACCCTGGGCAACAAATGAAAGTATGCAGCTTAGTTTGACTGGTCAATAAGGAATAGTGATAGAGATGTTCGTGCTGTGAGCTGCCCTAAAAATCATAATGGGTAGTTAGTAAGAAAGTATGAAGACTACAGTGGTGGGGACGAAGTGACAAAGCTGAAATATAAAAGAAATAAGCACCATAATAAGCAAGTCTAAAGTGACTAAGAACACAAAGAATAATAATTTCTTTTCAGGCAGAGACATTTCTCACTAAAATGGTATTGCTACTGACAAACTTGGATCCTATTGTGAGAGACTTTTAAATTCTAGAAAGCAATTGAGTTTGAAATTTGCTAAAATAGAGTGTCAGGTTAAACATATGAAAAAAACTATTTAGTCACAGAACTGATTACTCTAACTATAGATCCTTACACAATCACAGAGATACTGATTCTTCCTGCTTGTGGTGCCATTGTAAAGCCAAGAATTGGAGTGAAGCAGAAGAAAGAATTAAAGGAAATTCCTCTCTTGGACAGTACTCATGGCATATTAGCTGACAATGAAGAAACTGTTTATACCTCAGTTTAAAAAGAGATAGAAATGTATGCAGTTCAAGTAGATGAGTCAACAAATTTTGGAGGGAAAGCTCAATTACTGACATTCATTTGCCACGTTGATGACTGTAAAATAGAACAATGTTTACAAGGTAAAGAACCTGAGGGGAAAAACACAAGGTGAATATAGTTACCCTACCTTAGCTACTTGGAATCTGTTGCCTTGTCCTAGAAATCCTGTGCCTATAGGAATTTGTACAGATGCTGCTCCTTCAACGGTTGGGTCAATAAAAGAATGTGTGTTAATGAAAAAAATAAACAGTTATAACAATGCATTACTTTTGGTATCATGAAGCATTAGCAAACAAACAATTGGCTACAAGTTGAAAATGGAGATAGACAAAGTCATGAAAATGGTGGGTCACTAGTTACACCTGTTTCCCAAATTTTGTGAAAAAATTGGAACAAATCGCATACATTTCTTCTCCATACCTACCTTGGTTAAACGCTTGAGAGAAACCATGAGTGTCACTGAAGAATGTGATGCTTACCTCCTTTACTCTTCAGCAACCAGGAGTTTGTGTTATTGGCAGTTAATTCTTGGTCTGCAGTTATTTTACTTGGTCGCTATTGTTGAACATTTAAATAAGGCAAAGCTGAAAATGCCTTCAGACCAAATTAATAAAGGTTAAGAATTTGGACTAAAAAAGTGAAGGAGAGGACTATGGGCATGTTCCACAATGTTGCTGCAGCAAACAAGAATGAGGCCATACCAGCAATTGTGGAGCAGCTTGAAGTACTGGAAAATAGAATTCTATTTTTCAGCTCTATCCATTGAAAACTATGACTAGTTAAGAAACCACTTTATTGAAACATCAAACCAATCCCAGCTTAGTCGCACAGAATGGGAGGAATTAGTGTACAGGTGAAACTCAAAAAATTAGAATATCGTGCAAATGTTCATTTATGTCAGTATGGCAACTCAAAAGGTGAAACCAATATATGAGATAGACACGTTACATGCAAAGTGAGATATGTCAAGCCTTACTTTGGTATAATTGTGATGATTATGGCATACAGCTTATGAAAACCCCAAATTCACAATCTCAGAAAATTAGAATATTACATGACATCAATAACACAAGGATTGGAAATAGAACAATATCGGACCTCTGCAAAGTATAAGCATGCATATGTACTCAGTACTTGGTTTGGGCCCCTTTTGCAGCAATGACTGCCGCAATGCGGCGTGGCATGGATGCTATCAGCCTGTGGCACTGCTGAGGTGTTATGGAAGACCAGGATGCTTCAATAGTGGCCTTCAGCTCCGCTGCATTGTTTGGTCTCATGTCCCTCATCTTTCTCTTGGCAATGCCCCATAGATTCTCTATGGGGTTCAGGTCAGGCGAATTTGTTGGCCAATCAAGCACAGTAATCCCATGGTCACTGAACCAGGTTTTGGTACTTTTGGCAGTGTGGGCAGGTGCCAAGTCCTGCTGGAAAATGAAGTCAGCATCCCCATAAAGCTCGTCTGCGGAAGGAAGCATGAAGTGCTCCAAAATCTCCTGGTAGATGGCTGCGTTGACCCTGGACTTAATGAAGCACAGTGGACCAACACCAGCAGATGACATGGCTCCCCAAATCAACACAGACTCTGGAAACTTCACACTGGACTTCAAGCATCGTGCATTGTGTGCCTCTCCATTCTTCCTCCAGACTCTGGGTCCTTGGTTCCCAAATGAGATGCAAAAGTTGCTCTCATCAGAAAAGAGGACTTTGGACCACTGGGCAACAGACCAGTTTTTTTTTTCTGTAGCCCGGGTAAGACGCTTCTGATGTTGTTGTTCAGGAGCGGCTTGACAAGAGGAATACGACATTTGAAGCCCATGTCCAGGATCCGTCTGTGTGTGGTGGCTCTTGATGCACTAACTCCAGCCTCAGTCCACTCCTTGTGAAAGTCCCCAACACTTTTGAATGGCCTTTTCCTGACAATCCTCTCCAAGCTGCGGTCATCCCTGCTGCTTGTGCACCTTTTTCTACCACCCTTTTCCCTTCCACATAACCTTCTATTGATGTGCTTTGATACAGGACTTTGGGAACATCCAACTTCTTTTGCAATTACCTTTTGGGGCTTTCCCTCCTTATGGAGGGTGTCAATGATGGTTTTCTGCACAACTGTCAGGTCAGCAGTCTTTCCCATGCTTGTGATTCCTACTGAACCAGCCTGAGAGACCATTTAAAGGCTCAGGAACCCTTTGCAGGCGTTATGGATTCATTAGCTGATTAGAGTGGGACACTTTGAGCCTAGAATATTGAACCTTTTCACACTATTCTAATTTTCTGAGATTGTGAATTTGGGGTTTTCATAAGCTGTACGCCATAATCATCACAATTATACCAAAGTAAGGCTTGACATATCTCACTTTGCATGTAACGTGTCTATCTCATATATTGGTTTCACCTTTAGAGTTGCCATACTGACATAAATGAACATTTGCACGATATTCTATTTTTCGAGTTTCACCTGTATGGCAGAAGAACTGCAATGTGAAATTACAGCTTATAGAAAGTGTTTCTTGAATTCTGGATAGAGGCAAAAAATGAATAACCTTCAACTGGCAAAAAAAAAAAAAAAAAAAAAGGTGGTGGTGGTCTGGTAAGTCTCATGCAGTTTTTAACATCTTACCAATGTGAGTTGGGATTTCCTTCACTCACAAACAAAAATTGAAAAAAAGGGATATAAACATGGCTGAGAAAGAAATTAGAGTGTTTGTCAAACAGCTGTGAAAATCTCATTAAGCCAAAATATCCCACTAAGTGACAGAAGAAAAGTTAAATACTGGCAAGTTTCTGTTTGTTCAGTTGTTTCATTGTAATTTAAAATTGGAAATATACCAGTAAAACTCAAGCAGTTTGGAAGGCTGATTTATTTGCCACATCTTTTATTGAAATTATAATTGCAAACAAGGTGTCTTCTGAAAATAAATACATTACTCAGGCTTAACTTTAGTCCTTATACCTGCCATGCTATTCAGTAATCCAACTCATTGCAATGTGTTCTTGAGGCAACTATGCTAGTGGAAAATAGAACAGGTGTACCACAGATAATACTTGAGTTTAGGCTGCCATCAGAAAAAAAAAAAAAAAGTTGAGAACTACTGATTTAAAGTATAAGAGTATTTTCAGTTTCTCAGAAGTTTTTTAATCAGTTACAGGAACATACATATATATGCCAAGATGACTCACATAGAGTATTTCACACTGTTGCCTGTCATCTGTTGATGTGACAGTAATACAAAGAAGTCATTTTTGTGGCCCTCAGAGTTATTGCAGAAAGAAAGATTTCCCCAGGTCTCTAGACAAACTCATTTCATCCCTTAAATGCACAGCATTATGAATTGTGCAGAACTACACAATTTTTTCTCCCCTTTAAAAGTTTTGTGGGAAAACATGAATTTGTACATATTGGATACACTGACAAAGTAAGCACTCCAGTGGTCTACAAGCTACACCTCATTGGGTGGACAAGGCATATTACTCCACTACAGCAAGAATTCCAAATGAGATGTAGTCTTATAGGAGATTCAGTCATTTCTCAACTGAGAAGAACAAGACAATAAAATGATCTTTCAAACAAACTACAGGGACTATGTTATGAAGCACAATAAATCAAGAGATCAATGAAGCAGAATCAGTGCTCCAAAGTGTGGCTCAATATGGATCCTAGGTTACATGCATGGTCCTATGGAGTGGTGAAACTATGAAACAAAGTTGATTTTCCCCCCAAATCCCAGATGCTGTATGGATTTTTTGTCACTTGTTTTCACTGTTGCAAGACTTGAAGAGCCAGGCTGAGTACAGAGCATACTGGAGAAGGTCTACCTATACAGTCACTAGCAGTCAAAACCAATTGGATGGCACTTAAACAATCAATCAAATGATATTGGTTCAAGTAAGTAAATGCTTAAGTGGCAGTTATGCTTTCTCTAGAACAGAGAGATTGGCTGTGGCCAAAAATCCATGAGCGCTTCCAGTGTCTATGAAAAGTTCCCCCATTTCAGCTTCAGCTTTCTGAAGAAAAAAAAAAAAGTCCCTCCTCTGTTTTTTGACAACATAGTAAAGTGCTGTCCAGGTACTTCAATATGACACATAGGATCATGTGATCATTTTAACCCGATCCTTTCTTCAACAGGCAAGAAAAGATGTTATTAAAATAATAATTAGAAGATAATTTATTAGGATACAAGACAATGCAAACTGGCCATGGACAAATTACAAGTAATCTTTTTCTACAATACTATGATAATAAAATAAGTGGAGGTGAAAGATACTACCACTCTATTGCAGTCTTTCCCAATTGGAATCTTTCAGATATACTGACAGTTACTTCCAGAATTTGTGAAAAGCATGGGAGATGCAGTCCCAACACATGTAGAGGTTACTAGGCTGAGGACAGCTGCTATACAGTATAGTAAGGTTCCTGCAAGTGTGACTGATTTCCACATATTATAAAAGTTAGTATACATGTACATTTATCCAAATGTTTCTCCTGAGATAGAATGTACCATGCAGAACAACAACAGATAAACTGCATCAGAGATTGTGGATAAGGAGATGCTGGGGGCCAGCCCTCATGTTATGTGTGGCATGTTACCTAGCTACAACTTGTAGAGAATAGTTGGAACAAGAAAATTAAATATGAGCGAAAAATAAAATCTAATTTATCAGCTCTGCAATCAATCAATCAATACACACAGAACACAACTATGCAAACAAGTTTAATGTACTTTGAATATACAGAAGGGAAACAAAGCTTTGTGATTCACAAAAATATTACAAAAAAGTAGTTCATACCAGCTGTGATAATGTAAGAATATACATTATAAACTAATATAAAATATTTTTAAAACCTCTGCTAGTTTAGGTTTTCATTGCTTTTTTTGGTAGAAAAAAGGTATACTAAAGTACTGAAATCTTACTGCAGGAGAAGTAAACCATTTTCAGTCAGTTTCTGCAGTATCTCTAATATATTTGTAGAGGAATGCACAAACACACATGCACACGCACACACATGGATGAACTACAAAAAGGTTCATCTCAGCTGAAGCTTTTCAAAAGAGCCTCAGCAGTCAGAATTAACAGCTGAGCAAGTCTAAGGATTAAGTCTTCCAAAGGTATATTTCAATTTATTTAAAGTTGCCTAGAACTACAGCCATCCAAAAATATAAAACTAACAACCCACAAGAGCTCTTATCCCTTCAAAAAGGAAAAAAAAGTTAGCAAGCCCTCTGTTTAATAGAGAACTCTAGTTCCTATTGAGATAAAACAATTCAAAAGAAAAGATATTTCTTCCATTTGAAGTGTGATACTACCTCAACTTTATCTTTTAACACTCTCATCTGCTGTTTTATCTGCAGTAAAATTCAGAACTGCTACTACTGAACACCAATTGTATACCCTTAAACTCAGTTCAGGTTCTGGAAAACTAAACTGTATATATACATACATACGTGTATATGTGTGTGTATGTATGTGTATGTATGTGTATATATATATGTATGTGTATGCATGTATGTGTGTGTGTGTATTAGGGTACCCCATCGGTTCTTTGATATTATTAAAGTAAACTATAGTTCCAGAATAACTAAGTCTTGGCCAGCATTGTTCATAAGTAATGAGAACACTTAATCTTTTGGACTGTTTCATGCATTTAAAAATTATTTTAATAGGGTTTTTTTTCCCTAAGATAAGTGATTTTTTTAAGTTTTGAAAGTAAACCTGGTGAGAAAGTTCAGCTTAACCTGGAATTAATAGATCTGGCAAGACACTTACATGCTCCTGCATTTCCCTATCAACTGGGGCTCACAATAGCCATTCATATTAACCACAGTGCCCATATTATAGTATATACTCTAAACAGAGATCACAGGATCACCCTCTTTTCTTCATTTATTATGAAGAAGAGCAGTGATGAAGATCTATATCATAAGAGCCCAACAGAAGAAACCTGTAATTTTAGCCCTGAAAAGGGAAATAAGGGGTAAAGAGGATGCCACAACAGTTAGCTGGCAACAGAGCTTTAAAAGAATTTTTGAAATTAAAATATAGTCATATTTTAATATAGGAATTTAAGCATATAACTCCCACACCTCTTCTGGAGCTCACTATATCGTAACCCACTACACGAGCAAGGTTTTTTTCTTTCAAAATATTTGCAGTATAGGAAAATGACTGTTGAAAATAAGAAATCCTCTATTATAGTCTGAGAATGACAATATAAAGCTACAAAGCTCTTATTATGATTGCATAAATGGTAAGCAATTTGAGAACGGAAAAAGAAATATATATGAAACATAACGCATAATATTCACAAATTAATTAAGAAGTGGGTCAGCCTGGGGTCCTTATAAACTCACATCAGATACAGTACTGGCTCATTTTTATATTCAAGATGTCTAGCAGAAGAAGACTGAAAAGAGACACAACAAGTTAAGTGGGAAATGAAATGCCATGGGGCTACCAAAATAGGAAGGCATTATTTCTTTTCCCATACATTACAATAGTGGTGGTGGGGAACAATGTTAAATATTTTTGCCTCAAGCCATTTAAATGCTTATGTAAATAGAGTTGCTCACTGATCCCTTACTTTCCTTATGCACAGGGATCATGTGCAAAAGGGGGTTCTTATAAAGCATGTCATGGCTGTGTCCCTAATACTGGAAGAACAGTATACTTCTGCCCAACCACCATCTGACAAAAGGGAGACATCAAGTTCAAGAGGTATATACATTTATATAAAAGTACACTGAAATACTGTGAAGACCACAGATGTCAACAGATGTAGATTTAATGTAGGAGCCATGCATATGTTTATTTCTTTTGTCTTCTTCAGGGTGAGCCCAGCTTCTCTTTTTTTATACCTGTTTCTGCAGTGAACAATGACTTCCTTCCCCCTTGGCTCTTCTACCATATTTCAGGTAGCTTGTCCTCAATTTTAAATGTGTTTAAAATGGTGCTTGTTGTAGAACTATATATTTAAATCTGATTTATTTTTAAATACAGTCCAATTGTTTATATTTTGAACATGAAAAACTGTTTCAAGTTGGAATTAGACTAGTGCCTTTTGAATTACAAAAATCTTTACTTCTTTTGTGGGATTCAGCTTCTCAGCAAAACAGAAGCTAGGCCAGAACGTGCAACATGGTGCAATAGCATCAAGCCTCTACTCTACTCATAGCTTGTATGATAACTAACTTACATTGATTTTTTTCATATTTAGATAGTTAAACAGTCTGGAATGGTCTGGTGGTTCTGTTAGTATTATCCTGGCATATGACTGGTGGTGCAACAGCTGCACTAAAAGTTAATAATTGTTGCGGCAAGCCAGGAAGGGTGTTTACTGCTCCAGGTGCTGAAGGGATTAAGTAGCAGGTGCAAACCAACTGAAGAGCAGCCAAAGCTTCAATTTCCTGTAAAGCACTTCAGGAACTAGCAAGCAAAGAACAAGAGTGCAAAGCAAACTCTTCTTGCCTTGTGTTGGGGAAAAACAAAAAGCCAGCATAACTAGCCACAGTGTGAGTATTTGCTCATGAAGAATTGGAGGAGAGACCAAGCCCTGTTCCATTATGTCCTTTAGGGAACTGACAAGAACAGCCATAAACTGTTACTGATTAAACAAAAATACATCAAGGCACCATACCTTTGATTTGCCAAGCCAGTAACTTGTGGTTACATATAGGTAGATAAAAAACTTGAATGTACTCTCTCTGCAAATCCAATGAGGCAGTCATTTAAGAAACACACATTAGGTCAGTTTTGTCCTCCAAAATGAATACTCATTCAGGACATAACACTAGGATCCTGCAGAAAATCCTGTGAGAAATAGAAGGTAGTTCTATCTAGTTTTAACCTGTAGATCCTTCATGAGAAATTCACAAGGGTTTTTAAATTCCAGTTTAGCATTTCACAGTATACTGTCTATGCCTCCATGACTTTTTATACCTTAGACAAGAAATTCAACTCTGAAGAAAACAAACTGAAGGGTTAACTATAGAGAGAAATCAATGAGACAGTTGTGACTAACCAATTCCCCATTACAGTAATGAATATCTTTCCAAATATACTATATATATAAGCTAATTTAGTTGCTTGAAAAAATTCCCAAGAGCTCACCATAGAATGACAACAATCAAAACAATTATATATCATCTTAAGTATGTCTCTCAATATTAGGTCCTGAGAAGTGAAGAGGATGCTACTGCTATATCCTGACCTATGGGATTCTCAAAGGCATCTACTGGCCACTGTGAAAAAAAGACGCTGAATTAGATGACACATTTATCCAGTTCAGCTGGGCTTTTTAAATTAAACACACACACATACACACAATATTTATACTTAGTAAATTAGATCTCATAGGAAAGGATCTCTACCTTAGTCATTTCTCTGGCATGGCTGTTTTCTACCAGCAGTGATCGTTTTTCCTTCCATATAAAAGCATTAAATCATATTAGATCCAATTACAGTTTGAAGCATAACAATTAAGAAATAGGTTTCCCACTTCTGTTCCTTCAAAAACTAAATAAAGATACTTTTGTGGGAAAAACTGCACAGCACTTCTGCCTCTTAAGCTAGATTTATTTCCATGCCTAACTCCTCCCTGAAAAGGTAGGGAATTACTTCCCAGTGCCAAAGCAAAGCATACACAATTCAACAAAATAGGTCAAAAGAGGGTCTAGGCACCACACTTGGCCTTGGGGCTACAACTTGCTTAATTGGAGAGCAAATTAGAGAGCAAATCTTCCTACAAACAAACAAGAAAACTTGCCCTTTATCCATTGTTAGAATATTCTGAGATATCACCTGACTGCTAGAAGAAATGGAGGAAAAATAAGTAAGAAATTGATCAAACAAGCCCTGATCAGTCTGCTGTCCTGGAAAATTGACTCTGGCTTGTTCAACAAATCATGATTAACAATCTTGGTTGTGTGCTATGTATGAACACAAACCATGTATATTTTCACTAGAGAATCCTATGGTTGGCTCTGCTACATCTTTGCAATCATCTACTCTTAATTTAACATTGTTAACTTTGCTTAAATATCTGAATTATGCTCAAAACAAAACACTATACCAGCTAGGCTCCCCGAAAGACTCTCATTTATGTTATGGATTCAAAAGCCTTCTTGCTTTATGATCTCTAAATATCAGAACAGATTAGTACATCATAGTATTCAAAAACTTGAAAAGAAAGGCTTCTAGGATTCTGACAGAAAGTCTATTGGCAATACAAAATATTTTTTCAGAATGTATAAAGAGCAGCTCACACTTAATATATACTTTTCTCTCTTTTCCCAAAATGTCATCACATAAAAAAAAGTATCCCCTTGTTTTGGCCAATGTGATTCTAACCCAGCCTTTGTGCTGCAGGTGAGGAGCACTTAATATCTGGAGATTGTAAAAAGTGTATTCTGCCATAGTTCTAAAAAGAATTTAGTCTTCTATATGGATTATAATTTCTGGAGAGGCCTGACTCAATCAATGCTCATCAGAGTAAATTCAAGGCTTCCCAAAGTACATTAATAAAAAGCAAGAGCATGATTTTAACAAAAATTAAACGTTCTATGGAAGCTGATGTAAATCTATATACTACTAAAACTCTTGTGTCTGTAACCTCCAACTGGTCAAAATAGTGTGTAATAGGGCAACAATTTCTGAACAAGGTACCTCAAATGGGCTAACTTACAGAATGCATCCAAATCTGGGATCCATGACTCCCACTGGATTGAAATTTGTGGCTGCTTGAGCACTGCTGTGCCGTTGTGCCACCACAGTCAGCCCAGGTCATGTGATCATCATGGGCATATCCCCAACTTCTTTCCCATCTCCCTCTGTCCCCTGCATCCAATTGGCTGGCAGCAAGCTTATATTATACGTGGAAATTGAGGGAGGGAAGGAAGGAAGATTCTGATGCTCCCTGCCAGTTTCCCACAAGCAAAATCAACGGGGAAGCTGGCAGCAAGTTGTAAGTTGTTCACACTCCCACTGCTTTTTTGCCCTTGGTCATTCTGTTTCTCTGTTTAGGTAAGGAAATATCTCTGAAATGATGCTCCAGTGGGTCACGAGTTGTCTAGTATAAGAGAACAGGCTCTTGGGCACTTCTAGGATCTGAAACAAAGGCATTTGGTGGAAATCCTTCAGAAAGAATGCAGCATCAGGAATTTTCATAAAAACAGAAGTGCTAGCAGTGTTAATACAAATAAGACAAGCCATTAACTCATTTTGTAGCTCAGTGAGTACAATGAGAAAAGCATATAAAATTAATCACTCATATTTCTTGCTTGGTCATCAGTAAAAGAAATATGAGTGATTATTTAATATGCTTTATAAACCCATAACTTAGGTTTATCTTATCAATTAAGGTGATTGATTATTGTCCCCAAACATTCTCAAAGTAATATATAAAAGTGTACAATTTAATATACATTTATCTAGCAGTAAGTCCAACTGAATGCAGTTGGGTTTCCTTCTAAATCTGTTAATACTCATAGGGTCAATTTGGAAGTTATTATCATTAAACTGTTTTTGAAAATTATCTTAGTGATGAATGATCCATTTTTTATAGCAAATCAAATGAAAGGTTAATTTTATTATAGGGCTCACAATTTGGATTCTAAAATTCAGTTACACTCAACTAATAAGCTGAGCTAAGAAATCAAACCCACCCACTGCAGCTAAACCATAGGACACAACTGGGCCCAAAGTAAGATCACAACTTAACAATTTTTACTCACTTTAAGAATACATGTGGAGAATGTCACTTTCTTTTTGGAGTTGCAACTTGCATTAAAGGGAAAATTGTGCTAAGGAGAAGCCTGGCTAACAAAAGGAAGTTTGGCATTATAGAAAACATCCAATTAATAATTATATAGCTTGCAGATGAAAAATGTATAAAACAAATGCAGATCAGGCATATAAACCTTGAACTAAGGCAGCAGTGAGTTCTAGAGCCAGCTAAAATAGTGGAAGATGTATTACAACTACTATTTATAATGAAATATTTCTTCCTGTCTAACCCTTGTACTCATTCATGTGCAGATACTTAGAGTTCAGCCATGATGAAAGACGAGAAAACCAGGCATGCCAGAAATGTTCTTTTCTGGATGGATTGTTGTTGAGTAACCCCTCCTCTGCTGTAGTTATGCAGCAACATTTCTTATTGTCAGGATGAGCTTTTACTCTACTCAATTCTCCCATGAGTCCTTGGGCAACACATAGTAAGCTGCTACTTGTGGGTGTCAGCTGTCTTTAATGGAGTAGGTTGTCAAATACAGCATCAGGTAAGATGGAGACTTTTAGTTTCTTTTCAGGCCAACTATATTCCTTTGGAAGTTTGAACTAAAAAACAAAGAAATCAGTTAGTGGTTATAGAAACTGTTAGGATGAACAAAACTAGAAACTGAAGGTCCAGGAAGAAAAATGAAAATTTGAAAAGAATGTTTTAAAAATTTTCTGCAGAATTACATAAAGAAAAATTATAAAGTAATTCCTTCTGGAGTGACGCACAGAACAGTTATGTGAAAAAAAAACTGGTTTATCTACGGAAATATGAAGCAAATCAAGAAATAAATATGTGAAAAAGAGAAGCTTGTTTCAGTACAAGAAAATCTCAGTTTTCAGAAGTCCATGAAAATAACAAAATTAAGGATGAAAAAAACCAGAAACTACTGATAGTAACAGAATTTAATATTCAGAAACCAAAACTGCATAAACAACATTTCATGTGAGAAAATGTGTTTTTTTTCAAGTTTTCCAGAAATTTTATATCACTACAGAGTACAAGAACAAATGAAAAGGTATTAGGCTAACAAACAACGATTTTTTTCACCAGAGTTTATATAAGAGAGACTTTTTACTATACATACAAGATTTCATGATACTGCAATTTGAACAGAGTTTGTGCAACTTTGGAAGATAAGGAAACTTCAAGAACTCAACAGTGAGAATAGAACAAGTGAGGTGGCAACTAAAGCACTTGTGCAAGGAGACCACAGAAAGAGACTCTTTCTCTCTCTGATTCCATTATAGTAAGTGCATAGTACAAGAAGGCTACAATGTCTTTACATTCATTCACTGTCCTTAAAAAGAAATTGAGAGGACAGTTGTAGGATGACTCTTTCTACTTCTAAAATCAGCTATCCTATAGTAGATAGAAAGAAAGTTAATATAACAGCAAAATTTTAAAAATGGTTCCAAGGGAAAACCTGGTAAGTTAAAGGTCAATTAATCTGAAAGTGTGTACAACAAAAACTACAAAAGAATTGAAGCACTTTCCTCTGAGGAGCAGTAAAGTATTGGAACTTTTAGGGAAAAACAAGATGTCTCAGTTTCAATACTTTAAGTTTTCTAAATAATGTTCATAAATTTTAATAGTACATAAGTATTATTGCATTTATGTACTATTAAAAGCTATGTACTATTTATGTATGTATGTATGTACATACTATTAAAAGCTATGGTTTTTCCAGTAGTAATGTATGGTTGTGAGAGCTGGATCATAAAGAAGGCTGAGCGCCGAAGAATTGATGCCTTTGAACTGTGGCGTTGGAGAAGACTCTTAAGAGTCCCCTGGACTGCTAGGAGGTCAAACCAGTCAATCTTAAAGGAAATCAACTCTGTCTGCTCATTGGAAGGATTGATAATGAAGCTCAAGCTCAGATACTTTGGTCACCTAATACGAAGAGAGGACTCTTTGGAAAAGACCCTGATGCTGGGAAAGACTGAAGGCAAAAGGAGAAGGGGACGGCAGAGGATGAGATGGTTAGATAGCATCACTGAAGCAATGAGCACGAAACTGAGCAAACTCAGGGAGGCAGTGAAGGACAGGAAGGCCTGGCGCGATATGGCTCATGGGGTCATGAAGAGTCGGACACGAGTTAACAACTGAACAACAACAACAATTATTGCACTGAAATCTGCATTGAAATAATACAATGTTTCAAGATTTATAACACTGCAATAAAAGGGGAAAAAAGATGTCTCAGGGCAGAGGGCATACATAGTTATGAACATGGCAAAAAAAGTACACTGAGAAATCTGTTTAGCATGAGGGCCCTACCAAAGGTGCATCCTAATTTCTCAAGTTCGTTCAGCAAGGAACTCTGAACATTGATCTATACACCAAATTACATCACTATATAAGCAAAGATATATAAAGAGTGTCTCTTTAGGTATTAGAATTAAGTAAACTTACTTCCTCTGGAGAACTCAGATCTTCTAGGTCTTCCAGCATTCTTTCCACAAACTCTTCTGTAAGCAAGATCTGCAAAAGTGAGAGACAATAACTTTTATTCTTTTATGCTCCAAGCTGTACCTAATTTCCAAGCAGCAGACCCTTTCTAGTGCTCAGAGCACTGTTCCATGTTGTTCATCCTGTAATTCACAAAGGCTCGGGAAGTCAGTTCACTTCCTCCTGTAATTATTTCCTTCCTCCTGTACCTGCAATTATTATGGAATCTATATCATAATATTTTCCTCTGCCAAATAAACTTCAATTCAGAAAGGGAAAATAGCCCTAGAATTGTGAAGAAATGCCATGTTATCTGAAAGGCAGGCAATACAATTTTTTGTATTTTTTAACCATTTTTTAACACATGAACCCTAGCCATGGACTTGAACAGATAGGAGGAATGGAGAAAGAGAAAGGAGAAGAGGAGAGAGAACACTTAGTTTGAAAACATGTTCCTTGCAAAATATGTTGAACAACCTTATATCTATAGAACTTTATTAAATCATGCTCAAATTATTGGGAATTAATCCATCATTACTGTAGGTTTGGATGCACCTCCACCCATTCCAGGCTTGTATTAAGTCCTTCCCTCAAAAGGCAGATTAAACAAATGAACAAAGATGCCGAGGTACAGCAATACAAGACCTAATGTTTCTTGCTCATATTCTTACTCTAAACCTTGGCAACTTTAAGATGTTTGGACTTCAACTCCCAGAATTCCCCAGCCACCATGGCAGCTAGTGAATTCTGGGAGCTGAAGTCCAGACATCTTAAAGTTGCCAAGATTGACAAACACCGCTCTAAAACATTTCTAGACATGGCTTTTATTAAGACTCTATATAAGCAATAGCTAACTATACTCGTCACAAAACTCTCTAATTTTGGCACTGGTCCTGCAGCGATGACACTACATTACAATAGACTTTACATACATTTGATCTGCATATTAAGGGTGACACTTGTAGCAAATTGGGTGCTATGGGCTGCTATTTCACATTTTCTGGCTTTTCTTTTTCAACCTGATCAGCATCTGGTCAGAATATTTAAAACCTTTTATCAACAGAATACCATGGAATGAAAGCTAATTTATTCTTCAATGCAAAAGAAAAAAAATCTTTGAAGCAGTGATGGGAAAAACCTGATAAACACAGGCCAAGCTAGTTTGCTTCATGCATTTTCAAAACTAGTCTATAACTATGACAGAATATCAAATGGCATTTGTTATGGGTCTTTTGAGATGTAAAAACACAGCTAAGGTAGATTGTGCAAATAGTTCCTACCCATAGACCTGCTGCAACTAATTCCTCATGCAGGGACATAGTTCTACCTTTGCATGAAGATGCTTGCAACACACACACACACACCCCATTACAAGTTTGCCCACCTTTTGCAAAGATGAAAAAAAAATCCCATGATAGGATTTTCACATGGAGTACATTCCTTGAGAAGTAGACTTTCAAAGTTTCAGTTACCTGGACTAGCTAGGCATCTGAATCTCTAGATGTGTTTTATATATAGCTCTATTCAAACAACATGCTTGAATAGGGAAATGCAACACAGAGCAATGTACATTATCCCTCCTTTTCCAAACTTTGTGTGTTGAGGAAAAAAGATTGAAAAGTGCGTCTCTGCATATTTGGCTTAAGCATATGTAGAAGCCTCTGTGTTATAAGGCTTGTCAATTGCAAGGAGGCTTCTGTGTTTTCCAAAGCCAAATGCCCAGATAAACTCCCTTCAGATTTTTTCTACCAAGAAGGGAAAAGACAAAGATACCCACGCCAGGATTTATACTGCCAGTCAAATGAGCAAGAGAAGAACAAGTAAATCAAGGACCCTGAAAGTCTGGGCAAAGCGGGAGTGATCAGATTTTGAAAATGGGCTTCAGGGATGCCTGAAGCAGGGCATGAATTGCTGTTTGTCCCTTAGCAACTGGGATTTGGAGAAATACTGCCATTGTACCAAGAGGTTCCATTTAACTATCATGGCCAATATTGATTGACAGCTCTATCCTCCATAAATTTCTCAAAGCCATTTAATTCTACAAAATAGATTTGTTTTGTATTATTCTTTTTTTGCCTTTTCTGAATCCACTGTCAGTTCACTTCTCTATCCATTCGCTCTGCATCTTTTTCTTCTGTCTTTTTTTCTAAAACTAATAACCCTACATATATTATGCTTTTCTTTATGGGAAAAATTTTACTCTGACCTTTTTAGTTGCCCCCTTCTGTACTTTTCTCAACTCTAGAATGAGGTTGAGATGAAGCCATGAGAGCATTGCTTCTACACTCCCACAATTCCAATATTCCTTTCCTTAGAAATCCAACAGAATAACTTGGTGCATGTTGCATTCATGATACTATTTATCTCTTTCCATTGTGAGATTTGTTTACTTCTGCTTGCTGCTTCCTGTTCTTAATTGCTAATCCATAAGAGAATTTGGCAGCTTATTTCCCAACTGCTAAATTAACTTTGCTGTCTTCAGCGATGGTTCTATCAAAAACGTTCTGAGTCTTTGCATACAATGTTGACTGAACTGCATGTGCCCATCATTATACAACAGTAATTATTATTTATGTGCCATCTAATTCAATGGTTTACAATAGTAAAAAAGGTATAAGGTTGTAGAATGTCCACATTAAACCTCAAATCAATCTATAATAATGTCACATAACATGTTAATATAGTTACTAAGAAAATCAGTTAAAAAAAAATAAAACAATGAGATAACTACACTTTACAAAGTAAAAGACTATAAACATTCAGTTCCAAAGGCCCTCTGGAAGAGTTCAGTTTTAACTACCTTCCAGAATAACACAGCCAAGGAGGTCAATCTAATTTTTAGGGAGGCTGTTTCATAAAATAGGTGCAATTACAGATAATTTTCTGGCTTCAGCACCCTTCCCCTTTAAAAAATGGGAGACCATCAGCAGCTTTTTCTGTAAGGATTGCCTCAGTCCTGTTGACTCAAGTTGGAGCAGGCAGCCCCATAGTCAAAACTTTGATTTGCACTCAGGATCTCATGGGTAACCAGTGCAGGTCCCGCAACATAGATGTAATATGATCAAACTGACAAGTCTGGGTCTGCAGGCATGCTGCTACATTTTGGATCACCTGCAGTTGCCAAGAGGTCACTAGAGGCAGCTCCCTGAACAGCAAACTGCAGAAGTCCAAGTGATGAGTCACTGTATCCAGATCCTCCCTGTCCAGAAAGGGTCACAAATGGAGCATTAGCTGAAGCTGGGCAAAGGGCCTCTTTCACCCAGGGTGGCAATGTAAGTGGAGAGCTGTTAGTGTACTGAGAGTAAATACTTTGAATTTCCAGATGCCCTTTCCCAATAGTTTCAAACAGATGTTATATAGTAGAATATACATTATTGAAACACCAATCTCGTATTATGTTTACAGTTTGTTATCAGACCTCTTTGGAGACCCAAATACTCTAAAAAATCTGTATTTCATATTGCTTGATGCCAAATTTTGGAACACTGAAGGGCTGTCATTGGTTATGTAATCAACCAAGGCTTGCCTTGGTTTTGAGATCTATGATTTAACTTTATAGAATTCATTGCTGCTTTTAAGATTCAATTTTGGTACTGCTGGGAGATAATGGGGGCAGTTTTTCTGAACTAATTTACTATACCTGCAAAACATGAGAAATCAAGCTATCAAAAGCCTTTTAATTTATGGAGAAGTCATATTTGTATTTTGAGGTAATTTGCTTTACAATGCAGAAGAACTGTTAGTTACTTATAATAAATTATTTCATTGGTTACCTGTAAATGTATGCAGAACCCATATGCAAATTCATATGGCTTCTGCATCTATGCAGTGCCCAATCCAGGATGTTCCAGGGAGGGAGGGAGGGAGAGGGAGAGAGAGAGAGAGAAAGCGTCAAGCAGCCAATAGATGAGTATTCATGGCAGTTAGGGACTAGTCACTCTGAGGAGAGGACTAAGAAGGAGAAGAAAGCAGAAAAGGAAACAAAAGAACAGAAAAGATTTAAAAGGACAAAGGATCCCTCAGACAAGAGAGAAAGGAACCAACAAGTAACTTCTAAAAGCCGCAATAGTGACTACAGAATGGCCTAAATACAGAAACAGCTTTTGATTTAAAACCAGATTTCTTCAGATTTTATGTTTGTACTTCATTACCTTAGAAAATCAAGCTTTTACATGTCTGTTTAGTTACTTGTACTTTTGAACATTTGTATATTTATTCTGCAAAGTAAAAGAAACCATTTTATTTATTTAAATTAAATTTATAGTGAAAGTTTAGTCCTTCCCACAGTGGAAACACAGTATGTTAATTTAACAACCTGAAATGCTGTTACATTAGAAGAGGATGAGTTATGAAATACACAGATCAGTACTCAAGAAGCATCAGTTACAGGTAAGCTATCAGATCCCCTTCATCTGGATTTCTGTGAATCACAGAGATATGCTTTAACTTTGGGTTGGAAGGTTCAGGAAATCATACCAACAAGTTAGCTAGGTCTGCCTAGTGAATGTAGCCTCTCACGGGAATCAAGCATCCAATATGCTTTATAAAGGTGGATGACTGAGGCCAAGTTGTCACCCTGCATAATTACTGCAGCAAAATGTGTCATGGCACAGCTGCTGAAGTTTACATGGCCCTTGTGGAATGCCTATTAATGCCTTCTGGGCAGGGCGGGATAACTCAGCGATTATGATAGCAAGAATCCATCTGGAGAGTGTTTGGGTGAGGCAGGAAACTCATGCCTCATAACACAGAGTTGTGGATCTCTTAAAAAATGTCTCTGTTCTCTATAGGGAGGAATGACCTAGTCTACATACATCCAATGCAGCAACCATTCCAGAGTAGTAGGAGGGAATGAGGGGGAAAAAAAAACGGAGAAAACCACATCTTCATATTGAACTCTTCATATATAGCTTTCAGCAAAAAGAGTAGCTGTCTGTTTTTAAGTCCTTACAGAAATCCAGTTAAGACTATCCAACCTGAGGACAGAAAGATTACCTGCTGTCCTTCCAAAGGATACTGCAACCAGAATAAGGTCTTCCAGCAGGTGAATGGGACAAACAGTCAATGATTTAAGGGGCTTCTCAGCCAATGCACAGAAAATTAAACATTGGCCCCTTGATACCCTGTGAGCAGGTTTTTATGCAAAAAAATTCTCAATAAAACACTTAACTTTGGGGTATGAAAAAGCAGAAAAACAGAAAACTCCATCAATGTACAGGTAGTCCTCGACTTACAACAGCAATTAGGACCAGAATTTCCATTGCTAAGCAATGTGGTTGTAAAGTGTGACTGCATTGCTTAGCAACAGCAATTCTTGCAGCCCCGGTTGCTGTTGTTAACTGAATCCCACTATCGTTAGGCAAGGCAAATTTGTGCCGGCTTCCCACAACTAAAGTCAGTGGGGAAGCCAGGAGCATGTTGCAAGTTGTAGGCCGGCAGGCAGGCAAGTGGCTAGTGCCAGGTGGGGGAGGGAGTGAGGAGATGCACGGGGGTGCATGAGAGGCGTTGCGCAGGTTGGGGAGGGGGCACAAGGGTGTGAGGGGGTGCGAGGAGGTGTGCCACATCACACGGGTGGGGGAGAGTGGTGTGGCAAGGGTCAGGGAGGGTGCGTGGGGGTGTGTGAGTGGCTGTCACAAGTGCAGAGGGGCTGGGGCAGGGTGCATGGGTGGGGGAGATTTACCCCAGTGACTTATGACCTTCCCTGCCAGCTTCCCCACTGACTTTCTGGGGAAGCTGGCAGGGAAGGTTGCAAATGGTGATCACGTAATTGTGGGGCACTTGGCAACCGGTCATAAGAGCAAAAGGGTTGCCAAGCACCCAGATCACTATCACATAATGCTGGGGGTGCTGGGACAGCCAGAACTCTGAGGACTGGTCAAAACCACCATTTGTTCAGTGCCATCATAACTTTGAATGGTCGCTGAACAAATGGTGGTAGGTCAAGGACTACTTGTGTTCAGGAAGCAATACCATAGATGTCAAAAGTCACCCTGAGAAATAAATCTCTAAGCTTTTAATAAGAGAAATATTGCTAAAACGAATACTGCAGGAAGCTGGGGCTTTCCCCATCTGTACAGCAAAGGACCCTAACCTATTTCAGGTTGTATCACTTGTCACTACCAGCTCCCAGCCAAAGTAGCTTTAATGTGTCATCAAGGATATACTGCCCATTCTGAACTATGACACTTTTACATTCACAGCTATGAAGGAAAGAACAGTCTTTGCTTCTAGACAATATCCTAATCTAACACTGGAGTTTATTAGACACAAACCATGTTAACAGACATAATAACAGTCAAAGTGCTGACGTATCTAGACAAAATTCAAAGATTTTTTCCCATGGGTTTTTGAATGAAAAATATCATGAGGAAACCAACGGGGAAGTGGGGAATCTACCAATGTCACTTTGCCTATTTGGCCAGGAAACACATATCTTTGCTATTGTCACTGAATAAACACTCCATTATTAATATCTCAGCAAAGTTCTGGTTCTCAACAATGGTGTGTTTCAAAACAAAAGGATACAAAAGTATAAATGGTTTAGAAGATGATATTATTTCTTTTTAAATGGCCTTTGGTCCAAAAAAAATGAACTGAAAGAAACCAGGGTAACTATGCATTATTTTTATTAATCTTTATAGTGCTATTCCTCCTGAAGATATGGTAAACTCCCAAGATTTAATTGATCATAAAGATGTTTCCTGACCAAATAGCCAAAGTGACACTGATTATTTTTTTCATCATGTATTTTCATTCAAAATCCTTTGACAAATATTATTTTGCCTTGTGTTCACTTCGGCAGCAGATATCTTAAAATATTATTTTGCCTCTTTTGTTTAGGTTGGCCTTCAAAATCAAACACAAGGCCCAAACTCTATAACCAACCTAAATGCTTCAGTGAATACAAAGGTAGAACTGGCAACACTATTATAGGACATAATACTGCTCAACCACAACATCACAAAATAATTACCCTATTCATTTTTCTGATATCATATTATGATAGAAACTTCCAGCAATTTTTTTGCTTGTTTTCTATACAGGATACATATTTTTGTCTTTACGAAAAAGTTAATTATGAGATCGGAAATGGAAAGGCTCAGAAAACATTGGAGGACATTTCAACTTGCCATGACAATCTGAATGGAAGAATGTTGCTATTTTCCAAATAATTTTAAGAGGAGAATTCAATATCTATGCTGTATGAGTTAGAGACTTGACATACAAATTCTGTTTTGCAATAAATGCAGCAGCTGAAGGGGATGCACAACTGCCAAGTGAAATGAACCATTACAGGTAGTCCTTGTTTAGTGACCACAATTGGGACCAGCAACTTGGTTGCTAAGTGACACAGTTACTAAGTAGAAAATCACATGACCGCAACTGTGCTCATGATTTTACATCAGCTTTCCTTTCCCCCCACTCCTCCACCCTTTGGAATGCTCACCCTGGTGCTGGGATAATTAACAAGAAGGGAATCAATGTTTATATTTGCATTCATTGGAGAGGATGGGATTAAAGGAGAGTAAGCAGGCACACAAAGGGGAATACACATTGAAAGGAATGAGCTAGTGCTGGCTGTTTGCCTAGCTGCTTAGGAGGCAAACAAAAGCAGAGAGAACAAAAATGAATAAGGTCTTGTCAGTTACAGGAAGCAGCTGCCAGTTGGCTAATTAAGAGCTGAGCTTGTTAACTTGAGAAAAGCAGTTCAGGAAGAGATCACTTGTTTAAGCAATCTCTCCACTCTTCGAGGGGGGGAAAAGAAAAAAAAAGAGTTAGGCACAGAACAATGTTACTAACTGACTATAATGGCGAACACATGACTGAAAGAGAGATGCTGTGAAGGTTGTAAATGTGCACTTTGGTCACAAAGTTATTTTTTCATCACTGTTGTAACTCTGAATGGTCACTGCACAAGGCAGTCAGTAAGTGAGGCCTACATGTAATTAATCTTGCTTGCCCTGTTAGGAAAGTAAAGAATAAGACAAAAGATAGTGAAGATGGGCAGCATTAAGTCAGAGGGAAATCTGATAGAAAGGTACAGCAGATATTGTTTATCTGTATATAAAGGTAAAGGAGTAATTGAATTATCTAATAGCTGGTTGCCTCTAAAGCACCCATCAGTATAACTATATATGAATGCTCTTTTTATGTATCTTAAAGGTTATACAGAATTATTACATTTTTGTTTTTTTACTGACAATGACTTCATTTGTTTTCTTCATATATACATGTATCCAAAAAAATGGACGGCAGTACATAAATACCAATGCTAAAATAAAACTGCTAGTTTTTAAAAGTGCCACAAGTTCTGTTGCTTTCACTTCTATGCAATAACCTTCTTTCAATCTAGATACTGCAGAAAACTGCATTGTCTTAGAAAACAGAGGGAGAAGGAGGGCTGCAGATGTTTATTTCATACAATGGGCTACAAGGTCCTGAGCCTATCCACTGGTGAAGAATGTAACCCTGTTATTTCTCAGTTGCAAGATGCTCTTCCCTACAAGTGATTCCACTTTCCATGAACTATAAGGACCTGCTGTGTGAAGTAGAAATTATTCTCCTTTGCACAACTAATCTTAATCAACCTAGTTATATAAAGAGAAGCCAAGATGCATAACAAGTAAGAAAAACAAAGATGTGAATCTGTTGTTTCTTTTTTAATTAAAAAATATAGGCTGTTTAAAGTTATTAAAACTGGAGAGACATTCTAGAATCAAGCCTTTTTTAAAAAGCTTCTTATGACACCTAGAAGAAAATAGGATGCTTTGCTTGACATGTAGGAGATGATGTATATAAGGTCACACATTCTGGGAAAGCCATTAACTGTGAAATGTTTACCTCCAAATCTCCCTACTGGAACAGGGCTAGTGTACAATATGTTAAATCATTTCTAAATCTGTTTAAGTAAAGAGTAAAGGAGTATTTAGTGGGAGCTAGTAATGGCAAGAATGGAATGTGTTTGTCACCATTTTTCTGTTTCCCTATGTGGCTAAAATAAGGGAGGAAGGGAGACAAATCTCAAGGGAGATTTGAGGAAGTGACACAAAATCCCCAATGTATCCCATTCTGCAAATCATTATGATGTATTAGTATTACCAGCAGAATTGTAAAATTACAGAGCTGGAAGATGACATTTAGGCCATCAAGTCCAACCTCTGCTCAGTGCAGAAATCCAAATTAAAGCATCTCAGACAGATGGTTCTCTAGCCCCTGCTTGAACCTAATCGAATAAACAGAAGCTTACCACCTCTCTGGGTAACTGACCTCACTAACAAAACTGTTCTTACTGTTAGGAAGTTTTTTTTTTTTAATTAATCAAAATCTGTCTCTCTGTAAGCCAAACCCATTATTCTGGATCCTGCATTCTGAATGAGAGTGTACAGATCTTGACCTTCTATGTGAATCCTTTTAGGTATCCCCCTCAGCTGTCTTTTCTCACGACTAACTATACTAATCTCTTAAAGCCTATAGGTCTTTATTTCTAATCCCCCAATCACTTTCACTGCCCTTTTCTGAACTTGTTCCAATTTCTCTGAAACTTTCTTAAACTGTGGTATGCAGAATGGACACAGTACTCAAGCTGGAAATACTATTTACCTGTAATTTGGATACAGTCTTTTTTGCAGTCATGTCACACTGCTGGCTTATATTCAATTTGCAATTAATTAGTACTCTAATGTACTTTTCACTTATACCATTACTAAACTAGGTACCCTCATTTGATATTGGTGCATTTGATTTGTTTCCCAAATGAAGGACTCTGCAGTTCTATTAAGCAATATATTTGGGTTTATGCTTGCCAAACTGATCATTATTTAGACCCTAGCCTCTTGAATCATGGGATTTTAAAAACACATGTACAACCAGCTTCTTACCTGGCTAATATTTTGTGTCCTGGTCAACTCACTGGTGTTCTGCTCTTCTGATGTCAGAAGCCACCTTATATGTGCTTCTGTACTTCTTCCATTCAAATGACAAGACACTAATTTCTAGTTGCAATTAGAACTTTCAATGCTAAGCTGGCCTCACAGCCCCTATATGGGGCTTCTCTGTGGATAAATATAGTAACTCAAGGGCTTTGTAATATTCAGGCCTGCTTTTTGAAAGCCCACTTAACACTACTCAGCTGTGTACCAAATGTCATAGTCTGTTTAAAGACAGGACAAGGCTCATTAGAAGCCAGGATATGGTTAGCTGTGAATAAACTCTAGCTCAAAATTTATCTATTTTATTCAACTTCAAGATGACTTTCTTACCTTGTTGATGACCCATTTATTGGGTTCCTGGTTTAATTGTTTTTGTGTGTTTTTTGTTTTTTGGTGCCTTCAAGTCAATGTTGACTCCTAGTGACTGCCTGGACAGGTTCCTGCAGTTTTCTTGGCAAGATTTCAGAAATGGTTTGCCACTGCCTGCTTCCTAGGGCTGAGAGTGTGTGACTGGTCCAAGGTCACCTAGATGGCTTCATGCCTAAGATGGGACTAGAACTCAGTCTCCCAGTTTCTAGTCTGGTACCTTAACCACTACACCAAACTGGTTCTGGTTTAAACTGGTTTAAAATTACATCTCAGAAAATTAGTCAAATTGGCCTCTCTCCAGATCACCTATTTTTAATGGGGCATACTTCAGCTTTTTTGTTACTTAGGCAAGCACTCTAGGATATAAGCTTGTAGGACTTGATTAGTAAAGCTAACTCACCCTGTTCTCCAGTTCATTTAGGCATCTATTATCAAAGCAATTGGTGTACGGCCTCATACTTAACCAATCTAAGTCACAGTACTTATCAGATGGCTTTTGCAAAGGCACAATTAAATGCCTTTCTATCACAGGTCCTGCTAGGAAGATTCCAGAGTATACCTCTTGCACAAAGACTCTGCAGCTGAAATAACTCAGAAGTAGAGTCAGTGGAGCACATATTTTTAGTTTGTGGACTGTATACTGATCTGAAAGAAACCATTTATTGATTTTTCAACCAGGACATTTAAACTATGTATACGTAAATTTTCTTTTATATAACAATGTGACTCTGGCTGTAGCCAAATTTTTGACTGCTGTAATTAGACGTAGGAAGAAACTATTTGCTGAATGACTTGTTTCTCATATGTCAAAATGTATGCTGTTTTCTTTCTTTGTTATTCTGTTTGTACTTGGATCCTTTGACTATAATTAACTTTCATTCATTACTGCTTTGAAATATTGCCATGCCTTTACTGTGGTAAGGTTTGACATTCTGCCTTCTGCAATGCTATTTGATACATTTCATAACTTACCTATTTTACAGTGTGTATCTTGAGTCATTTAATGCTTTATTGCTAATTTTATAGGGATTGGAAAGTCCTCCCAATTCACCATATTCAGAGAATTTCAGGCAAGGAGCTTGATTATAATCTATATTATCTATTAATATTAATTATCCCAACCTGTAGGATTACTAAATATTGTGCCTTTGTATGTATCACTTGCCACTCACTGCACTGAAAAATATATCATAGAGTCTTATTATACAGTATCATATTGTACTCATGCTTTATTTTAGTTGCAAGCTGGTTTATTTTTATTTAGTACCTCAGTTTATATGATGCTTCAGTCCACAGGCTTAGCAGTTAATCTCCCACTGCAGTAATTAGATTTAAAAAATGCAAAAACAAACCATAACACAAAGATAGTTAACAGTAATAAAATTATCGTGTCTTAAATTATATTTAAGTATATTACAGTAGAGGAGTCTATTCTTCTCAAATTCTAATTCCTTCATCTTTCTGCCTATATCTGTTCAGAGCAGCATAGCCTAAGCAGCATAGACTATACGCACATGTCTTCTGTTGATAGATTGAAAAGCTTTTCCAACTTGATATCTGCCTGATGCATTAGACTAACCTCTTGGAATCCTCAGTCAGCATAGCTAACAACATCTTGACTAGAAATTCAAAAACATATAGTTCAATAGGTTGAAGAAGACATGATTAAAGTATGAATTATTGTATAATTGTATCTCTGTAAGTTCTTGAGAAGAGTAAAGAGAAGATGACTCCACAATGATAAAGCTAAAATAATTCCTACGTAACAGCATCTTTTTAAGATGTGGAAATTATTGCTCCCTACAAGGTTTGCATTTATTAAAATTAATGAATGTAAGTCAGTTATTAATGGCTCATTGATGCAGGATATGTACTGAATGCAAAAAGTCCTAGTCCAGTCTCAAGGAGCGACTGAGACAGGCCTCTGCTTGAGAGCCAAGTAACTACAACCAAAGAAGAGATCATGCTGAGCTAAACAAATGAAATCATCTGACCTCATGTAAGACAGCTTTTTATATTTCATAGCACTGAAGCTACTTTGTACTCCTTAGCTTGTTATTCCTGTGTCAAGCTTTCATTAAATATATATAGTGATTTTTTTTTTTAATGGAGAGTATAGAATGGACAGGAGTTCAAACCTGTGACTCATGCCAAGAATACTTGGAGGAAAATGTTTCTATGGGATTGGTTAAGCAAAAGTTACCGAGTGGCTTGGTGATTTAGGAAGAACATTGGGGACAATGAATTACTGAATTTTGTTCCAATCTAATTTAGGTTGTTTTGAAGCATGAAGAGTGAGTAGGGTAAGTACGGATTCTAAGTCTGGCTGATTGAGAAATGTGTTGAGTTCTTCCCCCAATTCAGCATGGCTGATCATGATACAGACAATGGACTGCATCTTCGTTCCCCTCACTTTCTTGCAGATTTTCTTCATCTCACCATTTTCTCTTTTCTGTGTGCTTTTTTCTATTGTTTAGATGTTGGGGGCTCATAATAGCATTTCTGGGCTGAGTAAATGTTGAATCTTTGCCCACATCTCTTCTTTAAGTTACCTTTCAGTTCACTTTTCCCATTCTACCGTGTATACCTCCTGACCTCTTTTTTTCCTGCCAGAGTTGAAAGAAAATACGTTAATTTCTATTAGACTTATTCTTTTGACTAGGAATGGAATGCAGCAGCTACCACTGCTGAAGCCAAGCTGAACATTGGATTCTTGGTATGTAGGCTTCAAGAACAGAAATCCTAGCTCTTTGGATGTTATATAATATCTGCTTTTTTCACCATATCTGTGGAACTAATCTTTAATTAATTGTACATAGACACAAATGCTCTTCTTTGGTATTGAGAAAAGCAAATAGGGAAGGCTAATATATTTACATACATTATTTGCTCCAGAACAGTGAAAAAGTGATGAACCCTCTAATAGAGGTAAATTTCAAAGAGAACACCCCTTTAAATTATGTGAATATTATGATGTAACAACACTGCTGGAACGTTCATTGGGATCCGTCATTCTGAGTTCATTTTGACTAGTTATACATATAGTGGATAGGCCAGTCTTTCTTACTCAATTTAAACTCATCTTCACCTTGGCTAGATTAGTAAATGAACTGGATTTAATCAATTCTCAGTAAATTCACTGTCATTTCTGGAGCACAGGCATGACCCTAGGGGATTTTAGTAGCCTGTGTTCTGCATGGTGGTGATCAAATGCCAAGATGCAAAAGGTTCTTTAAAAACTTGAATGTCTTATTATGAAAAAACAGAATATAAAAGACTGAACATTTTCATTATGCAACATTAACATTCTCTTAATGTTAACTTCAGTGTATTTCTGTATTGATGCAAGAAGATGTGTTGGATCTAAGAGAGGATTTCTTGTATCTACAATTGAAAAGAACACATTTTAATCCAAACTACACTTTGGAAAGGTCCTGAGAAGTATGTACTCACAAAAACTGTACGCACATGCCAACCTACTTTGCAAAATGAAGGAAATAATATGGAATTAACAAATGAGTTCAGTATGCTCATAATGGTTAATTCTCACGATTATACCTTACTTAGGTGTATGAAGCATCTTGATTTTGAAATACAGCACAATACATATAATTCGGTTCAAGTTCAAAACACACTGCTTCAGACTTGAAACAGTTGTTCTGACCCACCTGGAGATAGTTAAAGCATCCTTATTTAGAGCATCAAAACCTATTTTAAGCTCAACTTCAGAAATTCTTGCATAATCCTATTGCTCATTATTTATTCACCAGGGCTATGCACGGGCCATATGATCTGCTTCATGGCTAAATTCTCAGCTCAGGCCGTAACCCAAATTGCTTTGTACTGGTTTAAGGGCTGGCTTCTCCTGTCTCGTTCCCAATACTCAAGTGTTATCTGAGAAACCACAGGTCTGACTTACCATTATCTATCATGGGGAAAATGTACACAAACAAATGCAACTTTTTTGTTTTCTATCAGAACAGGATGAAATTTGCAGGAAAGATTGAACAGTTTATATGGAACATATTAAATTTCATAGAAATGGATACAGGGACACTTAAGTTATACACCTTTATATCTGTTTTTTATAATGTCTGTAGCTTTATACTTTTCACCAGAATTGGAAGTAACTTACAGGAAAGCTAGGTATTATTAACAGATGAAGTACTGTATCTCAAATTTAATAAAAAGTTGTACATTAAATTCTGATTTTATAATGAGATACTTATAACTTTTAAGACGTAAGGTATAGAGAAGTATGGAAATAACTCAGTCGGGAAGGGAGAGGGTGTGAAAATGAGTCTCAAAATAAACCGACCTTGATTTTGTTTGGTGTAAGAGGGGCAAATGGGAACTCTGATTTTCTGTTTGGTATAAGAAGAGCAAAGTAGAAATCCAGCAGTCCTTAATATTGTCTCTTTCATGACCAAGCCTACCTTGAAGGGCTGACATAACATAGTGGAATTTGGAACAAGAATGGATTCTATAGCAAGGAATATGCATGGCAAATGATAGGCCAATAGGTTGAGAGGGTGGGTTATACAAAGGGAATAGATGATGGTAAAAATAGCTCTGATCTTTCATGAAGGGAATGAAGTCGACAACTGAGGTAGAGGGAAAGAAGAAATATAAGAAACTAACTCACTCAACCTTCCCATTAAAAAAAAAAATCCTTAAGCAATTCACAGTCACAAAATTTATTCTAACAATTTCTAAGGATGGTCAATGAAAATAGCAAGGTGAGTAGATCATTAAATTATGGGTTCACTTTCAAATTCTGATTCCCTAAATATACAATGAGTAAAGCAACTGATGGACTTCAAGGATTACTCTGAACTGAGGGTAAATCTTTCAGTCAATAAATCCAGTATTTCCCTTCCCTCCCAATTTATTTCTGAAATACTATGTTTTTTTAAAAAAAATTCCACTCTTTTCATTGCACAATACTGCCTATTCCTTCCAGCATACATCACGCCTAAACTACATACTGCAGGTAAAGCTCCATGGTGGATTCTGAACTGAGGGCAGGATAGGTAATTTGAAACAGGAGTGCAGCTTTAACATGTTAGTACTTTTAATTTGTTAGAATTGCTCAAATCTGATTTTCTTGTAGTATTAAGAATGTTATCCTCCTATTAAGAAATACAGGACAAAGGCCAAGTTTCCTATGAGAGGCCTTATTTTACATTTGCACAGATTTCTTATGTCATTTTTACAAAATTTGCAACATATCCAGTTTGGAAAGTTATACTATTATGTGCAGACAAGACATTGGTCTATTGAACTGGGCAATAAAAGTATAAATGTGGCTGTGTTTTTTTTGACAGATTGTGCAAAACAATTGCTACCATTGGATTTGTTTTATAGTTTTGTTATTTCATTCTTTTCTTTCTCTAAAACATAGTTGTACTTAATTGGCCAAATATTTATTTCCTATATATTCTGTAATCACAGTTCTGTCAGTTCCCAGTCTTGCTTTAGGTTTGATTACAGGTAGTCCCCAGTTTAAGAACAAATTCCGTTCCCAAGGTCTGTCCTTAAGTCAAATTTGTATATAACCAGGAACAATATTATTGTATAATACTGTATAAATAGTATTGTGTAATTAACTCGAACCATTGTATATTTAACTCAAATCATTGTGTATTTAACTCAAATTCTGACACAATAGGCTCCATTCTTAACTATGGGTTGTCCTTAAACCAGGTGTTCTTAACCCGGGGATTACCTGTATTCAATCTAGCCAGTCTACTTCAGTCAATTCTACCTAAATTAAAGAGCAGCATTGTCAAGAGGTGTATAAAACCTATAAGGTAGCTTTTCAAGAATGCCACACCCAAAGTCAACAATTTCAGATCATCCTTTATCTACTATGAAAAGTCTCTAGTGCTCTTTAATACATTTTACATGTATTTGTAAATTCTAAGCAGTAATTCCTGGAGCTAATTCCAGTAAAGCCACAGAGAACGCAACCAGAACATGGGCCTGACTGTTGAGTATCTATCATCAGTGTATACTTGAAAACTCAGTTTCACAGAAAACAAGCCAAAGACACTTTACAGTCTAG
The DNA here is from genome assembly GCF_059951505.1 of Python bivittatus. Classification (NCBI taxonomy): domain Eukaryota; kingdom Metazoa; phylum Chordata; class Lepidosauria; order Squamata; family Pythonidae; genus Python; species Python bivittatus. The sequence goes on along the minus strand of NW_028277125.1, from coordinate 46,327,981 downwards.
CCAAAAATATAAACAGGCCATTACCTGTAGGCAATATTAAAAATATGAAACACCTATAACAAGTCTGACCATGACATCTAGAGGAGCTAAGAACAAAAGGGCTTAAAGGAAGTAAATTTAGCTTTGGAAATTGTGTTAAGGCAGAAATAGCCACCCAATAAGGTTTCCTATTTTCCTCTTAAAATTAGGTAAAGATTGTGTGTGTGTGTGTGTAAATAAAAACTCTCAGTCTTTGAAAGTGTATCCAGAAAAGAAAAAGCTTAGGAATTATATGGGCCTTGTGAGACACATAAACCATAACCCAGTTACTTCAAATAATTCCCCACCAGACTGCTTGCTGAGTCTGCTACTTTATCCTGTGTTTTAGTTCTACCTCCTGTCTTGATTAGTTAGCCTTGAAAATGCAGGAAATCACAACAGAAGGAATTCACAAAGGATGGAACAACATACTCTGTGCACAGGACACCCAAGAGTTAATCAAATATAAAACAAAAGGTAGAAAATGATAGTGGTAGTACGTTTTGTCAAAGTTACTAGTTTTCTAGAACATTGTTTAAAAAAAGAGAATCACATCGCCATTGTTTCTTCTAAGGGAAGAAAGCAGAATTCTCTGTATCCTTAAAAATAGGTCTCTTCATGCTGTCCTAAAAATATTTTGCAAGGCTACTTGTTCTGACTTTCATTTTGAGTTTTTAACAGGTTCAAATATTGTAGCCTTGCCTTTGCTGCATACTGTTCAAAAACAACAGTGATTACAAAGGCAACTGCATTGCAGTGGTGGGAAAAAGAATTAGAGGATGCAGAGTTTGTAAAATGTTCTGGGATTTTGGGAGAGAAAATTGCTGTTTACATAGAGAAGAGTATTAGAAACTGCCATTTCTTTTTGGCTTAAAATTCCCCTCCCTAAATGCTTAAAAAAATCTTGTAAAGACTGCAAAAGCATTCTTGGCCTAAAAATAATACAGCAAAACCAAAAAATGACTGCAAAGTCTTAAAGCGTCTGAAACAAAAAGAAAGGGAGAAATGGGAACGGTTCTTATTTAGAAATACAAAATATATAAATAAGATACCTGTAACCATGGTCCATGTGCTGCATATGGATGCTCCTCTGTAGCAAAGGCCCCTTCAACTCCTGTAGATACAAAAGTGATTGCTGTATCTCCTGTAATACTTTTGTATGTAAAGTGCCGACCATGTAACAATCTGCCTCTGAAACAATAAACAGAAAAATGACTTGTAAATCAAGATGGTCTTCCCCATATGGCACTCTGTCACAGAATGGACTCTTTAAGACATATAATATTTTAGGCCCATAATTTTAAAGTTCAAGATAAAAAATGAAATGGGGATGAGGGAAAGAAACGACTATAATTTGACTAGGGTGATTAAGGCTCAAGTGGATAGCGGCTTTGGGTAAAAAAAGAAAATCCCTCTAAGTTCCAATATATACAAGCAAACTGCAAACTCAAGGACTTGCACTATGGAACAAACCATTTTCACGTTATAATGACTGATGAAAGGGATGCAGCTAAAGAAAAGGAATTCTATATCTCACCTACATTTCTGTGTTCCAGGCACATTCCTTCTAAGTGTAATATATGCTTTTTCATAAACAAAATCAATGTGTTTGAATAGCAAATTAAGATAGTATACAGTGCCTTTGGAAAGTATTCAGACCCCCTTCACTTTTTTCAGTTTTGTTATGTTGCAGCCTGATACTACAATTGTTCAAATTAATTTTTTTTCTCATTAATCTATACTCAGTACCCCATAATGACAAAGTGAAAACAGAATTTTAAAAATGCCTGTAAATTTATTAAAAAGGAAAAACTGAAATATCACATTGGCATAAGCATTCAGACCCTTTGCAACAACACTTGAAATTTAGCTCAGGTGCCTCCCATTTCTCTTGATAGTTGCTGAGCTGTTTCAACACCCTGACTGGAGTCCACCTGTGGTAAATTAAATTGATTGGACATGATTTGGAAAGGCACACCTCTCTATAGAAGGCCTCACAGCTGACAGTACATACTGTATCAGAGCAAAAGCCATGAGATCCAAGGAACTGCCTGCAGAGCTCAGAGACAGGATTACTGCAAGGCCCAGATCTGGGGAAGGCTACAAAAAAAATTCTGCTGCACTGAAGGTTCCCAAGAGCACAGTGGCCTCCATCATTCTCAAATGGAAGAAGTTTGGCGCAACCAGGACTCTTCCAAGAGCTGGTCACCAGGCCAAACTGAGCAATCGGGGGAGAAGAGCCTTAGTAAGAGAGGTGACCAAGAACCCAATGGCCACTCTGACTGAGCTCCAGAGATCCTGTGTGGAGATGGGATAAAGTTCTAGAAGGATAACCATCACTGCAGCCCTCCACTGATCTGGGCTTTCTGGCAGAATGGCTAGACAGAAGCCTCTCCTCAGTGCAAAACACATGAAAGTCCGCTTGGAGTTTGCAAAAAAGCATCTGAAGGACTCTCAGACTGTGAGGAACAAGATTCTCTGGTCTGATGAAACCAAGATTAGACTGTTTGGTCTCAATTCTAAATGTTATGTCTGGAGGAAACCAGGCACTGCTCATTACCTGCCCAATACCATCCCAACAGTGAAGCATGGTGGTGGCAGCATCATGTTGCAGGGGTATTTTTCAGCAGCAGGGACTGGGAGACTGGTCAGGGTTGAGGGAAAGCTGAATGGAGCAAAGGACAGAGATATCCTCAATGAAAACCTTTTCCACAGTGCTCAGGACCTCAGACTGCCCCGAAGGTTCACCTTCCAACAATCCTAAGCACAAAGCCAAGACAACACAGGAATGGCTTAGGGACAACTCTGTGAATGTCCTAGAGTGGCCCAGCCAGAGCCCTGACTTAAACCCTATTGAACATCTCTGGGGAGACCTGGAAATGGCTGTCCACTGACGGTCCCCATCCAACCAGATTGAGCTTGAGAGGATTTGCAAAGAAGAATGGCAGAAAATCCCCCAATTCAGGTGTGCAAAACTTGTCATATCATACCGAAAAAGACTTGAGGCTGTAATTGCTGCCAAACGTGCTTCAACAAAGTACTGAGTAAAGGGTCTAAATACTTATGCCAATGTGATATTTCAGTTTTTCCTTTTTAATAAATTTACAGACATTTCTAAAATTCTGTTTTCACTTTGTCATTATGGGGTACTGAGTGTAGATTAATGGGAAGAAAAATGAATTTGAACAATTGTAGTATCAGGCTGCAACATAACTAAATTGAAAAAAGTGAAGGGGGTCTGAATACTTTCCGAATGCACTGTATGTAGGCCAGAAGATTTCACAAGGTTACCAGGCAGATTACTCTCTATTTTAGAATTCAAGGAAAAATATACAATAATCTAATTATATAGCAAAATACAAGATTGCATCATGGTAGGGTTATATAGTATAATATAACTTTCTAGAATTATGACAATCAGGAAAAACTTAATCAGTTCAGACACTTAAAACAAATAAGAGTTAACCAAAGGCCTTGATATACAGGTCCTCAGGTTATGATGGCAATTAGGACCAGGATTGCTGTCGCTAAGTGATGTGTCATAAAGCGCAACATCACATGATTGGATCGCTTAGCAATGGCAATATAGGCAGTCTGGGTTGTCATTGGAACCCCAAGACACACAGGTTGTTAATCAGGAAGCAGTGGGAGTCCCAGGTAAGGAATATGGGGTGCCGCAGGGGATGGGGGAGGCACAGGCCACATGCAAGTCGGGAGGGGGTGCAGTGCAAGTGCAGGGAAGCCAAGGGAAGGAGAGCACAGGTTGCCATGAGTGCAGGGAGGCTGAGAGAAGGAGGACACGGTGTGGTGCGCAGGAAGGCTTTGACTTTGCTTGCGGGAAGCCAGCAGGGAAGGTTGTAAATGGCGATCGCTTGACCATGGGACACTGCAACCATCGTAAGTGTGAGTTGGTTGCCAAGTGCCTGAATTGTGAACACGTGACAGCGGGGCACTGAGACAGCTGGAATTTCAAGAGCCAGTCATAAGTATCACTCATTCAGCACCGTTACAATTTTGAATGGTCGCTGAATGAGTGGTTGATAAGCAAGGACCACCTGTACCAACATACCTTTGAAATCAAAAGAATGTATGCAGTTTTACTGCTTGTTGTATTGTATTCATACACAACTTATTTCGCCAACTTCTATAGGACCAACATTTTTTAGTTTTGTACAATGTAGGCATAGAAAGGTTGCACAAAACCAAGTGTCTTGTCCTTTCAAAGACTGCAGCCATTTCAAGGTCTTCCCCAAAATATCTGACCATATGTGCATCCAGAGAATATATCTCCACTGGAATTACTACTGAAGTAAAGCAGTGAGGTCCTTGAGGGAGCATGCTTAATCTTTGAGATAAAACACTGAGATTCTGAGCAAGGGCACCTTGCTCATGTCATACACTGCCCTCTGAATGGCACTGCACAACCCCAATATGCAAGTAATATTACTTGGTTAAATACTTTGTTAAACATATTCAGTTTAGCCTTTAAGTCTGTTTGAAGAGATCCCATTAATATAGCTACCACAGAATGGTCCTTATAGCCCCTCATACGAAAACTAACATTCTACTCACCTTAAACAAAGTGGAATTAATGCTCCTGATTCCTGGTTGAATTTCAGGTGCACACTCTCAAGCTGTCTCGTGCGAATCAGTTCATGAGGAATAATTGCTGCTGAACTCTCACTTTCTAAACTGTCCTTGCGACTCCTAAATCAAAGAAGGTTTAAGGTGTTATCCTGCCTTTTTAATATATTTTTGATCAACTGAAGGTGGCAAACATACATAATATTCCTGCCTCCTATTTTCACCACCACAATAACCCTGTGAGGTGCACTGGGCAGAGAGAGTGTGATTGGCCCAAAGTCACCCAGCCGGCTTTCATGCCTAAGGGAGGCCTAGAACTCAGTGTCCTGCTTTCTAGTCCAGAACCTTAACCACCACACCAAACTGGCACTCTATATTCTTAAACAGAGAATTACTGGAACAATATTTAGGTTGTAAAACCTACATATACTTTACAAAATATATCTGGCCTCTCTATATCAGTTCTGTCTGCAATAAATCCAGCTTCATCCATGGTCTGATTGTGAGTGAGGTGGCAGACCTGGTATGCATCACTGAATCCAGGCTGCTTGAAGAGGGCAGAGTCCCTCTTGCTGAGATCTGGCCAGCTGCATTTTGGTTTCTTTTTCATAGTAATTTTATTAAAAATTATAATTAAAACAATAAAAAAGAATACAAAAAAAAAGAAATGAATAAAAAGAAAAAATAGAAGGTGCAGAAAAAAAGAAAGTAGAGAAAATATATAAAATATATAAAGAAATGACTTCCCCCTTTATCACAACAAGTATAAACTATTTTAGTAACTTATCACCTTCTCTTAAAATACAAATGATTTCTTCTTCCCATATCCCATCTCTTATCCATAAACAAATCCTTAAAAATCCTTGTCATTTCAGTCCTCATCAGCAAAAGTCCATTAAGGGTTACCAGAGATAACATCATATCTATTTTAATCTTGATCAAATAACCACCTTTATATTCCTTCCTTTTACTTTTAACAATCTTGATCTTTAGTCCCTTCAAATAATGTCCTAGAACTTGATTTCTTTTCGTCTCTTCTCACAAAATTCTTCAAAGCTTTAACAAGCCTCTTTTGTAGGCCACTCTCTTGGTTTTTGTTTGTATATCCCTTTTAATTATTAAGGCATCAGCCAGTTTCTTTTTTATGTCCAGTGTAACATCTTTTTCCATATCATTTGTCATTTTTAAATCCATTTTCAGATCAATCTCAGTCTTATCTGGTAAAACGTGTTCCTCTTCCATAACATCTTTTAAACACAGTCTATCTATAGAGGCAGATACTCTTAAAATTAATTTCTGGGTCCACTGTTCAAAAATATCTTTCAATATGTCCAATGTTAAAATATTTTGCTCCATTCTGTATTAGTACACCAAATTTGTTATTCTCCTTTATTTGTAATCTTTAGTTCCTTCTAGTTTCCTCTAGTGTCCAACCTTCAAAGTCTCATCCTATAATGCTTTTTCTAAAAGAATTCAAAACAAAAGCATTTTCCTACAGGAAGGCTTCTCATAATTAATTCCAAAATCTTATTTCAAATCCATCTGGACCCTTAGTCTGCTTGTAATTTTCCAAAATCAAAGTTCTAATCACCCTTTTGCCGTTTATTTTTATGTCCTTAAACTTGTATTGAAAACATCTTTTGCTAAGGATTGAAGGAAATTCACCCAGTATTTTTAAACCTGCTGATCCAAAGGTTCCTAATAGCTGAAAAGCAGTTAACAAGCAATTTCCAAAAGTGATTAGAAAAGGAAGTATGCAAACCCAGTGTCCTTTTGAAGGTGCCCACCGTGGTTTGATCAAGATGGCTATTCCCTCGTCTTCCAGAGCACTAAACCCGCCGGACACCACTGTCTTGCAGTCTCCTCGTGAGGAGCAAATGTCTGGAACACTTGTGAGCAATCTCAAGTCTTCTCCTGAGGTCTACTCGCCAACTCTTCATTCTGCCATGGTCATTGGCTCTGCTTTTGTAGAGCCATCTTCAGTTCACCAGTTCTTCCCTGGAAGTCTGCCAGCTGGGTTTTGTGTCTTGCATCAGTCCCAACCCTAGGGTAGGGGAAGCATTGTGGTGACTGTATGCCAGGAGACTCTAATCATTATAAGAAGCACTGTTCCATGGGTGCCCAAATGCTACGCTTCTGAGGCTGGGCCAAAGGGACAGCTTCGGGATGCTATTATTCTGTTCTCCCAGCTGCATGTCAGTATACTTCTGACATACAATGTGAGCTGTCTGATCACAGTGCTAAGGTGGTTTGGATTCACCAGACTGTTGATACTGGGTGATTTTACTCTCCCCTTTCAGATGTTCATGGCCACAACCATGGGTTTATCCCAGGTCATCACTAGCTTGACTCACACTGACAGCTACACGTCAGATTTGGCATTTACCTTGGAGCAGTTTAGATGTGATCTGATTCTGGAGGCCATTTTCATCATGGACAGAAAACTTTCTCAAGACAGTGAGGTTAACTGGAGTTATCTACCTCCATAGGGAGGAAGGGTCAATTAAGACAGCTCACCCCAGGCACCTAATGGATCCTGTCATTAGGTGGTTAGCCAGTCCTTGGTGATTTCCCCAATAATACTGAGGACAGTTCTGTTGAGTACCATGTTGACCTCTGGAATACGGAGGTGATCAGAGCACTGAACATTATTGCCACTGAGCAGTCTCTCTCACCTTCACCACCACCACCACCATCCCTGATCTCAAATGTCTGGATTTCTGGGAAGCTTTGAGAAATAAAGAGGGTAAAGAGATGCTTGGAATGATATTGCTGGATAACAAGAAGCAAATGTGACCTAACATGGGTACAAATTCAAGCTTTCACTGTGACAATAAGGGTGGTAAGACATAATTATTTATCTGCCCTTACTGCATCTGTGGAATGTTGGCCAGCTACACTATTTAGAGTGTCTCATTCCCTGTTAGGGAAGGATGGGACAGAAGAACCTATAGTGTATATTGAGGCAATCTAGCTGAGCTTTTCATGGATAAAATTAAACATGCTGCAGTTGAAACCTGGATGGACAGAATCTAACAAGATGACAGAGGGGTGCTTTGTGAAATTACCTGAGAGGATTTTAAGCTTGTGAATCTCAAGGAAAAGTAGAGAGATCTCTGTGACTTCAGTTCTGCCATGTGTGGATTGGATCCATGCCCCACGTGGCTGGTGAAAGCAGCAAGACAGTGGATTGGGAGCTGGATCTGGGCTATAGTTAATGCTTATTTGAGAGAGGGTAAGGTCCCAGCAGCCCTGAAGGAACCAGCCGTAGATATGAGCAACTACTGTCCCAACTCCAACCTTCCCCCTCAGCTTTTTGGGGAAGATTGTTGAGAAAGTAGTCAGACTACCATAAGAGAGCTCTCAAAGAAATGGATTATATGGACCCATGACAGTCTGGCCTCAGACTTAAGTATGGAACAGAAACTGTACTGGTTAGTCTCATGGATGACCTGTGAAGGGATGTGGATGGAGGGTGTGCAGCCATTCTTGCCCTCCAAATTTGTCAGTTGCTTTCAATACTGTTAATCACAGTATCCTTCTGAGCTGCCTGTGAGGGTTGAAATTGGGGGTACTGTGTTACAGTGGTTCCACTCCTACCGGAGTTGACAGTTTCAGTTGGTGATGGCAGGAAGGGAGAGGCTAGATCCTCGAACCATAACAGGAGAGTGCTCCAAGCTTTAGTCCTTTCTCCTATTCTGCTTAAAATCTATGTGGTACTGCTGGGAGAGATCACCTGCCAGTTTAGGAATGAGGTATCATGAATATGCTAATGATACCAAGTTGTACATCTCCATCTTGGGCTCAATTGGAAATGAAGTAGAAATCCTCTTCCAGCACTGGAGGCTGTCAGGATTAGGATGGGGAAAAATAGGCTCAGACTCAACCCAAAGAAGATGGAGTGGCTGTTAATTCCAAAGCTTTCTGTTTCTAAGACTATATCATCTTTGACTCTTGATGGGGTTGTAGTCCTCCAGGGAAAACAGGTTCATGACCTAGGGTTGGAAGCCATGGCAGGAGGGCCCTTGCTGGCATGCCAATTCTATCTTTACTTATGGCAGAATGCCCAGAGTATGGTCACTCATGTCCCGGTCATCTCCTGATTAGTGTAATTCACTTTATATGGGGCTGCCTTTGAAGACCAACTGGAACCTTCAGCTAGTCTAGAATGCAGCAGCCTGTGTGCTCATTGGGCAGTCTCAGTACTGCCACACTACATTGTTCCTGCAGGAGCTGCATTGGCTGCTAGTGTGCTTCTAAATGCAAATCTTTAAAGTCCTACAGTATTTGATTTGGAACCTAGGTACAGCTTGGCCCTGAGATGAGGAAGGTCCCCACCCCCAAAGCCTTCTTGTACCTCAAACTAAGTTGATATAAATCTAGGGCACTGGAATTATTTTTACTTTGTCATTAAAAGCAAGATGAAGTATTAGCCTCAGTGCTAAAAAAATGAAATAGCAGTACAGTATTTGTTTTCCAAAAGTGCATTCTGACTGTAGTAAGACCTGATTTTGTTTTAAATTTATGGCAGTTACAATTGTTTATTCTATTAGTTTATACACACACACAATTTTATTTTTATATTTCAAATTTGTCACCGCCCATCTCACTGTGGAGTGACATACATACATACATACATACATACATACATACATACATACATACATACATACTTCACAGGAAAGTTGCACTCTTGATATCTCTGAAACTTGTGAGATAGGCAGCTATATAAATTTGCTAAATAAATAAAAAAATAAACAGCCTAATCCATTCCAACCAATGGAAATAACTATCCATTTAAGTCAGACTTAGAGATTGTATGTATTATTACCATCCAAGTAGTTCAGACTGAATTTTCTTAACAGTTAACGTTATCCTATATGGTTAGGTGGTTATGATTTTGTGATTCTGGTAAATTATCTTGCTCAGAACTGTTAAACATTTTCTGCCAGACCAACAAATTCTACATTCAGAATAAAAGTTGCCTAGAAGTAGGGTTATGAACAAAAGCTTGGTATGTTTGAATCTGCAGAATATCTTTAGCACTGACATACAGTACACCAAGTACAGTATAAAGATTTGCAACTTCAGAAGCCAGTATCAGAGCATTATGTTTTGTCACATATTTTATCAAAGTATACTGCTATAGTTATATCCCAATATTCTAAATTTCTACCTAACAGACTGTTGGCTTAACTGGGGATGTTTGTGTTTATGGTTCTTTGGAACAATAAGCAAGGTAATTCTAACTTTAAAAGTGAATGAATCCATTATCAGACATTTGTTTCCAGCTCAGTATTTTGCTTGCAGTTTACTCTGAACTTTTTTCTGCCTAATTTCCTCACTTGACCACATTGTATTGAATTTCACCTCCAGACCAGATGATGGTCCTGGGACAAACTTCCCTAAAATCCATCTTTCATTAAAACCTGTTAGATCCAGTGGCTGACACCAGGAGATTTCTGTTTACAGGGGTTTTTCCATTTTCTTTGTATCTGAAATGAAGGCCTTCTCTTTGCCTTGCCAGCTCTTAAGAATGAAGGGTATTGGCAGGGCCACCCACATATAAGATTTTCAATAACCTACGCTAAGCTGAATAAAGAACCAAGTATTCATTCTTTCAGCTTGAATGAAAACCATGCTTGGCCCTTAGGAAGAGGACAACCTAGATGAGGGGGTGATGGAATTTCTAGCACTTTAGGGGAAAACAGGGGGAGCCTAAGAACTTATTACTGCACTTTCTTTTGTATGCAATTGTAGCTTTAAAAGCAGGAGCTTAATAAGGGTTTTATATCTGGTGTTTTTGGTTTTATTTCTGCTTATTTCTGTTATTTTTATGGCTAACATCCCTTTCCTTCATCTTCTCTTACATGCACACCCTTAGCCTGATTAACACAATATTTTGCAGGTTTTCATTAATACGTTTAAAAACTTGCCAAATAAAATTCTCCATTCAACCAACACAAATAATTCATGGATTCTCAGTTTACATCCAGAAAGCAATAAAAACCTGACAAGAACCACAATTGCTGTGTTAGGAAAGAGAGGGTGCATTTAAATGAGAGCAATATGCTGGAAATACCCCAGCATGAGACTGCATATCTAACATTTTATGGAACTGGAAGGGAATCTGAGATTAAAGCTCATTCCAAGTGATTGAAGGATTGTGGGAGATGTAAGTGTGGGCAGTTGTCAGATTAATTCTTTAGATGATTAAATTCTTTTGTAGTTATGTTTGAAGTCTCTTCATTCTGAGTGAGTGTAATGCAGCAGTTACCAAGGTGACTTTTGCTGACTTTCAACTATTTCTTTCTTCATTTTATGTCGTTACTAACAGCCTGAATTGGCTTCTACATATTGTGAATTGAGATGAACAACAACACTGTTAGCTGTAGTGCTGTTAGCTGCAGCTGTATTAAACTTTAGATCTGGACTTGCATAGTAGAGTTGACCAAGCTAATATCTAGAGGAAAACCACATCTCTACTGCTGCTAAGAAAGCAACAGAAGTCATAGTCACACGAACAAATCTGCAACCATCTTTGGTCCTCTTGCAATATTAGAGAAAGATGGTTATAAACCAGGTCATTTGAAGGCAGTCAATATCAATCCTCCAGGAAAAATTTCAAACCCCTCTACACTTTTTTTTAGGAGCAAAATTCTGCAAGCCAGACCTGGAATCTGAGAGAGCAAAGCTTCAATAACAGCTTGTAGTCCAAGTTAATGAAAAACTAAGATCTGTTCTACTCTTCTTCTTGATTATGAGTTCATGTTAGTTTTTATCCTTTTGCTTTTTAAAACTTAATAAAGTTATTTAAAAAAAAAAGAAAAACTAAGATCTGCCATGACACGTATGATGTAAGAAATTAAAGCTTGGTAATATAATGACAAACTAGAGTAGAGTATCTTTCTTAAGTGCTGACTATTTTTCTGAGATCTATTATTTGGGGTAACTGATCTAGAGACAGAGAAGTGAACTTGTGCACAAGCACAATGTTCCACTGCCTATTTGTTATTTAAATTAAAAGTTAAAAAAATTAAAATTAAAATTAAATTGAATTACTTAAATTAAGAGTCTGTATGACTTACTGTGCTATATTTTAACAGACAATATTATTTTTCTTTTCTTAAGAAAACTCTGATACCAAAGATCAGTGCTGATTGGGTAACACTGAAAAATGATATCATATTTGCAATGTTGCACTGGCATTTAAATACTTCCTTTGTTGTATACACTTTACTGGGTGGTAAAATAAATTTTGATCAAGCTATTTGAAACACTTAGTATAATTCATTTGCTTATTTTATTCAGTTTTATGATCCACCATTCTGTTAAGCGAGTACTTAAGGTAACTAACAATGTTTAAAAATCCAAAAAATTGAAAGGTGAAAGAAAATATTAAATTGATTAACAAATAAAATCCTGGCAAAATATGTTCTTCTTTACAGATTTTCTACATCTACAAAATTTACAGTGGATGCTAAAAGCATTTCATAGACTGGGAACAATACAGGAGGAAGCTTCTCCTGCATTCCAGATGAAGGAAGGCTCTGACAGCAGTATCTTCAGAAGGAGCTCTCTTAGAAATCTAAACACCCAAAAGGTTCATAAGAAAAGAAAGTACCCCACCTATCAATACTGTGCAGCTCTACCTTCTATTCACATCTTTTTGTAAAATCAAAAACTTTGCCTATAGACAAATATATTGAGTCAATGGAACTCTGGACAAAAACATAACCTTGGACAAACATTTCCATGGGCACTGCTTTTAATTACTGGGTTAGTGAGAAAAAACTGACTCACAGGCAATAAGAGCCCTCTTAATATGCTTTATAGGATTTAGAGCCACACACAGTGCAAGATAAATTTCTCAGTTGGTGATCCCACCTTGCTTGCTTGCTTGCTTGCTTGCTTGCTTATTTATCAAATTTGTCACCGCCCATCTCATTACAAACGACTCTGAGCAGTTTACAAAGCAGTTAAAATATATTAAAAAAATATAAACAGATCCTGAAGAAATAGAAAATAAATAAAATCCAAGAATAGAAGTTAAATTGGCAGTAACTTGGGGAGTGTCATCAAGGCGCCAGCCACCCCCAGGTTTGGGGACAATTCTTGTTGCCCCATGCAAGCTGGCAGAGCCAGGTCTTTTATCCTTTCCAGAAAGCCAGGAGGGTAGGGGCCTGCTGCACCTCTGGGGGGAGAATATTCCAAAGGGCAGGAGTAATGGCAGAGAAAGCTCTCCTCCCGGGCCCTGCCAGCCGACATTCTCTCGCTGACGGGGTCCGCAACATGCCCTCTCTGCCTGACTGGGTGGGACGGGTTGATGTAATGGGGGTGAGATGGTCCCTCAGGTAACCTGGACCCATGCCATATAAGACTTTAAAGGTAATAACCAACACCTTGAATTGGACCCAGAAGCAAACTGGGACACAACGCAGCTCCCACAGTAAAGGTTACATTCTTGAAGCACCTAAGATTGTCCACGCGGCCACATTTTGAACCAGCTGTAGCTTCCAGATACTCTTCAAGGGTAGCCCCATGTACAGCATGCAATAGTCTAACCAAGAGATGACCAGGGCATAAGCGATCACAACCAGAGAGCCTCCTGATCCAGGAAAAGGCGTAACTGGCATACCACACGAAATTGGGCAAAGGCCCTCCTGGGCATGATTGCTACCTGCTCCTCAAGCAGGAGTCATGAGTCCAGGAGGACCCCCAGATTATGCAGCAGGTCTGTCCAGGGCAGTGCAACCCCATCCAAAACCAAAGATGGTAAATCCCCAGATACCGAGGGGCCTCCAATCCATAGCCACTTCGTCTTACCAGTGTTCAACTGAAGCCTGTTGCACCCCATCCAGACCCCCACAGCCTCCAGGCACCTCAAAAGGGTGGTCACGGCATCACTCACATCACCCAGGATGGAGATGTATAATTGGGTATCATCTGCATATTGATGATACCTCATCCCCTGGTGGTGGATGATCTCACCCAGTGGTTTCATATAGAAGTTAAAAAGGAGTGGAGAGAGTACCGAACCCTGTGGAACCCCACAAAACAGGGGCTGCGGGCTGGACCTCTCACTCCCAATCAACACCAATTGGGACCAATCTTGGAGGAAGGAAGAGAACCAGTGCAAGACTGTGCCACCCACTCCCAACTCCCTTAGTCAACCCAAAAGGATTCCATGGTTGATGGTATTGAAAGCTGTTGATAGGTCAAGAAGAGCAAGGATGGATGTATTACCCCCATCCTGCTCCCGCAAGAGATCATCCATAAGTGCAACCAATGCCATTTCTGTCCCGTATCTGGACCTGAAACCTGACTGAAAAGGGTCCAGATAATCCATTTCCTCCAGGATCCTCTGGAGCTGCAATGCCACCTCCTTCCCAACCACCTTCCCTAAAAAGGGGAGGTGGGAGATTGGATGAAACTTGTCCAGTATGGTGGGATCCAGTGATGGTTTCTTGAGGAAGGGATGCACCAGCGCCTCTTTAAAGGTAGCTAGGAACACTCCCTCCCTCAAGGATGAATTCACCATCGCCTGGACCCAACCACGTCACCTCCCGAGTAGCCTTAACCAGCCAGGAGGAACATAGATCTAGCTGACAAGTGGTGGCATTGACTGTCTGGAGGACCCTGTCCACTTCCTCAGGTTCAACAGAAACAAACTGTTCCCAGATAACAGGGTAAGACCATACCCTGGGCATCTCTACAGACCATGTCTCATGCTTGGCATCCAACTAGGACTATCCTCCAGATGCCCAGAAAACTCCTCTGCATGGCCCTGTAGATGGGCCAGTGGGCCCCCTTTCCCAAAAGGGATTGGGCGATCTTAAACAGGGCGGCTGGGCAGCATTCTGTGGATGCAGTAAGAGCGGAGAAATATTGACGTTTCACCGCTCTTACTGCCACAAGGTAGGCCTTAATAGCGGCTGTAGCTTGTGTTCAGCCAGGTTCGGTCCGTAAGCTTAACATTTCTAAACCTAATACCATGTGCTACTAAGCCTGGCCAAATTATGGTCTCATTCAGTACTGAGCCAGTTTCAGATGCTTTTGTTCATATACTTAAAACAATTAAAACACATAGCTATCCACTAACTGAATCCCTTGTCCAGAATACTGGAAAAGAACAGTACTTGACAAGTATGCTAAAGTTACCTAGTCATAAAAAAAAAGATTTCCTAACAGTGCTTGCCATGAATGCAGAGGAGTAGAAGAAATGAATCCCTGTAACTATATGCTTCAAGCTGCTAAGTAACAGGATGGATTCTCTAACCATTGGACTAGGCAATCTCGGAAAAAAAAATATCATCATGTCATCATTCCTTTACTTTTACAACAGAAGACCAATAACTAAAGTTAGAGATTTAAAAAATTTTTTTATTGTTTTTAAAATAATGAGAAAAGAAAAAGAACAAAATATACAAATATAATTAGAGTTAGAGATATAAAGTTAGAGAAAATATATAAAATGCTAAAGTTATACTACAGCATACCCTCCCTTCTAAAATAACTTTTACTATAAGAGATTCCAGCCAGCCAGCCACCTTCTCCAAGGAGAATAATCTATGTCTATCAGCCCAGCCATCAAGTTCTACATGCCACATGTTCACTCTACATTATGACTTATGAACACACAGTCCCTACAGGGCTAACGTTTGGGAGCGGGGAGGGGAAAAAGATTGCCCGGACAGGGTTTTTAAAAATATATTTTCTAGTTCTACCAACCTGGAAGTTCTTCTAAATGTGCCAATACTTCCTTTTTGTTTCAGATTTGGCTGCAATTCCTTGACACTCATCATCAATATTACAAAAAACAATGTGTAGAATCTAATACAGTGCTAATAAGTCTGGGTTTTTCCTCCTAAATTGTCTAAAGAGCTAACTCAGGGCACAGACAAAAAGCTCTATTTATCTATAGTATGTATTTAAGAGCTTATTAGAAACAACTATCCTTGGTCAGCTTATGAACAATAATATGCTATTATTCATATTCTATAGAAGGGAAAAGAACATCTGAAACTGAAACATAAAGGTAAAACTTAAATCCTGTTTTTTTTCTTTAGATATACAGTATTGTGCGAAAGTTTTAGGCAGGTGTGAAAAAATGCTGTAAAGTAAGAATGCTTTCAAAAATATATATTGTAATTGTTTATGTTGATCAATTTACAAAATGCAAAGTGAGCGAACAGAAGAGAAATCTAAATCAAATCAATATTTGGTGTGACTACCCTTTGGCTTCAAACCAGCATCAATTCTTATATTTGCACACTTTGTACACTTGCACAAAGTCAGGGATCTT
Source organism: Python bivittatus (assembly GCF_059951505.1). Classification (NCBI taxonomy): domain Eukaryota; kingdom Metazoa; phylum Chordata; class Lepidosauria; order Squamata; family Pythonidae; genus Python; species Python bivittatus. The sequence continues at coordinate 46,312,074 of NW_028277125.1, read as the reverse complement.
GTAGGATTAGAGTCAAGTGTATGATTAACCAATTATACCAAGCAGGTGCTAATGATCATCAATTTCATATGGAAGTTGAAACACAGTCATTAACTGAAACAGAAACAGCTATGTAGGAGGCTTAAAACTAGGTGAGGAACAGCCAAACTCTGCTACTAAGGTGAGGTTGTGGAAGAGAGTTTCATGTCACAGGTCATACACTATGGCAAGACTGAGCACAGCAACAAGACACAAGGTAGTTATACTGCATCAGCAAGGTCTCTCCCAGGCAAAAATTTCAACACAGACTGGGGTTTCAGGATGTGTTGTTCAAGCTCTTTTGAAGAAGCACAAAGAAACGGGCAGTGCTGAGGACTAGATGCAGTGGTTGTCCAAGGAAACTTAATGCAGCGGATGGAAGACACATCATGCTTACTTCCCTTCGACATCAGAAGATGTCCAGCAGTGCCATCAGCACTGAACTGGCGGAAACCAGTGGGACCCAGGTACACCCATCTACTGTTCTTAGAGGTCTGGCCAGAAGTGGTCTTCATGGAAGAACTGCAGCCAAAAAACCATACCTCCGACATGGAAACAAGGCTAAGCAACTCAACTATGCACGAAAACATAGGAACTGGGGTGCAGAAAAATGGTAGTAGGTGCTCTGGACTGATGAGTCAAAATTTGAAATATTTGGCTGTAGCAGGAGGCAGTTTGTTCGCCGAAGGGCTGGAGAGCAGTACAAGAATGAGTGCCTGCAGGCAACAGTGAAGCATGGTGGAGGTTCCTTGCAAATTTGGGGCTGCATTTCTGCAAATGGAGTTGGAGATTTGGTCAGGATCAATGGTGTCCTCAATGCTGAGAAATACAGACAGATACTTATCCATCATGCCATACCATCAGGGAGGCATGTGATTGGCCCCAAATTTATTCTGCAGCAGGACAATGACCCCAAACATGCAGGGTCATTGCATTCAATGTCATGAAGAACTATCTTCAGCGTAAAGAAGAACAAGGAGTCCTGGAAGTGATGGTTTGGCCCCCACAGAGCCCTGATCTCAACATCATCGAGTCTGTCTGGGATTATATGAAGAGATAGAAGGATTTGAGGCAGCCTACATCCACAGGAGATCTGTGGTTAGTTCTCCAAGTTGTTTGGAACAACCTACCTGCCGAGTTCCTTCAAAAACTGTGTGCAAGCGTACCTAGAAGAATTGATGCTGTTTTGAAGGCAAAGGGTAGTCACACCAAATATTGATTTGATTTGGATTTCTCTTCTGTTCGCTCACTTTGGATTTTCTAAATTGATCAACATAAACAATTACAATATATATTTTTGAAAGCGTTCTTACTTTACAGCATTTTTCCACACCTGCCTAAACCTTTTGCACAGTACTGTATATCCAGTTTTATACCCAATGTATACAAAAGACCAGTAGCATGACCCATATGCACTTACCTCCTACATTCCCCATATATTGCTAGCAGTATGTAAATTAGTTACATATATGTTCTACCCTACCACTGATATTAATAACTATGCTCTTATCTGGCATATATTTTAGTTTTTATTTTTTTTCTACTTTGCCAGTCTGATAATGTTTTGATAACTTGAACATTCTCATATTCCCAGTATAATATGGTCAACAATCTGGAAATTTGAACCAAGTACAGTATGCTAGAATGTATGATAGCTTAGCCTTGCATTCAATTTCTCTTTCCTAACTTTTGACTTTCAGATTCTGAGCTTTTAGGCAAGGTTTGGCCTTCAGATTGATGTCCTGATGGCTGTACTGTGGCTTGCTAATATTCACTCAGCTATGGTGTAAAGACAAGCATTCTCTCTTATGAAGGTAGGCTTCAAATATCTGAAATATTATAACACAGAAAAAGGAGTAGACTTATTACCCCAGAGGTCAGGACCAGAATCAGTGCATTAAAAGCTACAATTAAGCAGGTTCAGGCTAGATGCAAGAAGGAACATCTTGAATCTACAAGTTGCCATCCAGAACAACAGGCTGCTACATGAAGTGGTGAGCTCCCTTTCACTGGAGAACTTGAAACAGAGACTGGATAATCTGTCAGAGATATTCTAGGGAATCCTGCACTCAGCAGGGACTAGATGACTTCTAAGGTCATTTCTGCTCTATGATTCTATCATGTTAATGGTGCCTACCCAGTGGAATAAATATCAAACAGAGATTAGCAGCCCCAAACCTGAGTATTTCTGCAGAAACTGAAATGTTCTTTATTTAGCCAAGTCTTCCTTTGATTCTTTTCAACTGCCCTAATGATTAATAATTTGTTATTTATTTCCCTTTGATCATTTTAAGCCATTTTTACTACTCTGTTTCATATTTTGTTATACATATCAAATACCACTTTGGTATTTTCTAAATTAAAAGCAGTATAAAATGTTGCAAATAGTTAAATAAAATGTATTTTAAGTATACTATCAACAAACATTATGGTACAAATATAAAGATAGCTTTCCTCTCATTATTAGTCTAAGCAAAATGAGATAAACTCATTCTTTCTCACTTCAGGACTCATCTACAAGACTAAACTTACGGTGCTCTGTCACTGTTCAATCCATTCTGTCTCTGAGTATTAATTGGTGGCAAAACTGGCTTGCTGTTAATCTCTAGTCCCCTCCGTAGAGTCTCTCGAATTTGCTCTGTGTCTGAAAATGCAGAAATTTAAAAACAGACTTAAGTGTAGATGAGGTAATTCTTCAAACAGTGGGTTGAAAGACTAAAACAAAGACCATGTACTTCCTTTTTCATCTGTATATCAAAAACAATAGTTTCTTGCAGCAAACTGACAACTATGATTTGTTTCCATTTAGTACAAACAACACTCAGAAAAAGCAAGCTTTGAATAAGGTTTCAGATTATGATTTTTGGAAAACATTAACCACAATGCACCGATTGAAGTATTATAGTATCATAGCAATTTTTGGTTGCTAGGCAGAATGATCCTCTGGCTTTACATTGTTCCCTATCAATGGGAAAATGTTACAAATAGGGTTAACAAAGACACAGGCATCAGTACACTAATTTTTCAGTACTAAAACCTATGTTTGTGAAATACTACACCCTTTAACTAGTTTCTAAATAAAACACTTTAGAACCAGAATTGTCTTTCTGCAAATGGAAGGACTTCTTCAATTATAGAAAAGATCAAATTTCAGGAGACGCTGCAACCAGAGGAAAGGAGAAGAAAATGTTTATGAATTTCCCCCTGCTATTTGCATCAGTAATTCCCATGTTGTTTTCAAGAGCTACTCATTTTTTGACTAACAGCGTGCACTATCCTGAAAGCAATCTCACTTCATTATCAGCTAGTACTTACAGGTTTCACAATGTTTAGTTCTATGGCATTCTATCTGTATAGCCACACCAAAGTCACTGCAGTAAAAAACAAACTATAAACCCAGGGTTGTCAAGGTGGCTTTGTGATCCCTTGCCTGTCTCACTTATACATTGCTAAAGAAAACTGCTGTTATGCCTCCTCCTCCCAGAAGCTTGCCCTCCTCTCAACAAAAGAGTTCAAAATGCAAATGGCCAGGAAACAGAGTTTGCCCTCCCTCACCTGAGGAGAGGCAACTGCCTGTCAGAAAAAAGGTTAAAATAGCTCAGTTTTGGCAGCAAAAACAGAGATTTTGAGCTGTGAGGAAAGAAGTAGAGGATGTGTGGGGAACCTCTGCATAAGTACTGCATAAGAGTGAAGGGAAGAGATCATTACAGATGTGCCTCAGGGGAGTGGGGAGAGACTGAGTTTGTACGTTCAAACGTGGGATGGAAACTGATATATATGCTCAGTGAAAGGTAAAACCGTGTGTATTTCCATGAGATTGTACATGTGTGAAGTGGAGGTTTGTCTATGTACACATAAGCACAACCTTGCATCTGGGAGAAGACTCATTTTCACCATCCTGATGAATAGCTTTTTGAAGGTCTGACCTGGAACTTAATATATTCTTGAGCTGCAAATGGTTGCCTAGTTCTTATACTGTTTATTTAAATAATTTAAAAAATCCTCTTATGCACAAGATCTGAATATATTTGGAAAGTGCCTGCCTTCTATTTTCAGTGATATTGGGAATAAAATAAATATTTTAACATTTAGAAACTGAGGTCTAAAATTTGCTATGATTCTTGGTATAGTAGCCATATTGTGGAAGATGCCCAGAAAATAAACCTCAGACTGCATGACCAAAGTTTAGCTTACCTTTCCCAGACAATCGTCGAGGATGTGTACCAATGCAGATACTTCTGCTGTCTTCATCGTCCTCTGGTGGCCGGCTAAGGTCATCCCAGGCACATTTTGCACTGACACCACTTAGATTTGAGCCATCTGTTTCAATCCCTTTATCAACTCTGTCCTGCTTAAAAAGATCCCAGACAACTAAGCATTTGAGGATATAGTTCTGCTGTTACAGGATCTATTTCTTATATTTTATTAAAACTAAGTACCTAAGAAATTAAGAGCTGCACTACTTATTTTCACTGCTCTAAAGACACAAAGGTAAGCTGCAAATCGATGCCATTGAATATAATGGGCTTAAAATTCAGAACTTCCTGTATCTCTACTCAGTTTAATATCCCTTACACTGCTTGATAGGAGTTTTTCCAGTCCTAGCTGGAGATATTGAACTTCAGTAGTTCTGCATGATGAAGCCTGTGCTCTATCAATGAACTATGGCAATATGTCTGAATTGCCAGTTATCATTTGGTGTCCTGAGTCATAGCATTTAATTAAAAACTCAACTTCACAAAGGGGTTGAATCAAAGATAAGTTTCAATGATTCTCCCAGCATGCTTCACTTCTAAAATCAATAGCAGAAAGAGATATTCTTGCATCTTATCAAAACTACCAGTTCAAAAGGAGGTGAAGAAAACTATTTGTCTTCAGTTCTAACATTCACCACCAGATGATGCTGTTAAGCTAAACCTTGGCTTTTAGTATAAGGAACAGCAGCTGCAGCAGTTTGATGTAAAACAGAAGGAAAAAATAGTTGGTTTTCCTTTTCATACGCAGACACACATATAATCTGACCTGCTTGAGAATATCACTAAGAAACTACATATCCATCAACTATGGGTATGATGCTTGGTATACTGAAGGACGATTTCACTCTGAGATGACAGCTCCACATGTAATATTCCAATACTTTCAACGGTTGCAAAGATCAATTTTAGCATGCTAGGCTATTTCCAACACAACAGTGAAGGGTTACATATAGTTTTGCAAAGCCATTAGAATCCTTATAGTTATCAGAAACCATACTGGTTTCCAGAGAACAGGGCAATGAACAGATGCCTTTCCACTCATATCTCAATCCCAACTTTCCCCAAGCACACAAGGTATCAGAGAAAGATATTAACAGAATAAATATTCTTCTGGCACTTGGGTGGGCCTTTTTGTTGTTTCTGTTTTAATTGTACTGTATGATTGTTTTTACTGTATGCCACCCAGAGTAATTTCAGCTTTATAAATGTCTTAAATTAAGTAAGTAGGATAGGTTTATGGATATGATACCTGTGACCCAGTTCAGGAGCACATAGTGAAACTCATCTCAAATGAATCATTTATTGACAACCATGGTTCTGAGGACTGGGAGCATGAAGATTTACAAGTCAAACACAGTAACAAAAGAATCTACTATTTTTTCTGAGAACAGTCAAATAGATTTGTTTGTGTAACAAATGCAACTGTGTCTACCTGTCATGAAATATCAACAAACTAAGTAGTTAAAATGCATACTTGCAGATGTGGATCTATTTCGAATATTGTCTCCCCACGTCGCATATCTGTTATTAACCATGGACCTCCTGCTCTATAGACGTGCAAAAAAAAGAAAAAAAGTTAACTGCAACTATCCCAAGAATGTTATGGCCCTTGTGCATCTTTATCAACTGTACCTCAGAGGGCAAAATGCACAAAAATGCCTTGTCAGATTATCTTTGCAGGCTATCAAATTTGTATGGATGTACATAATCCTTTAGGTATCACAATCCTAAGGGAATGGGATACCTAAAATATCTTCACTCTGAAGATATTTATTTTCCCCAGGTTACATAAGCTAACCAAACAAATTGCAATTTCAAGGTGTACTGTGAAATGGGGGAGGGGGGGGAAATCCAACTATTTCAAGTATACTGGTTTTAAAAAAAAATATTTTAGGTGTGGCATTTGGAAATGGCCAAATATATCTTAATCAGACATTATTTCTTAATTGCCAATATGGCTCCCAAATCAGGTGGAAGTGCTCTACTTACACAGGAACAGTGCGAAGCAATTCTAGTATACCCTGTCCATTCCACTGCTGTGCTGCATGAAGCTCTTCTGTACATACTCCAACAATCTAGAGTAATAAAGTGAAATAACAAAGAATAGTCCACAAAGGACTCTTTTTCTTTAGATTATACTCAACTAAATATCATGTATGATGCTGAAAGCAGTAAATCAATCAATGCTTTTCAGATGTTACCATTATACAACCCAAACATTTAAATTCTTTATTCTTATCAGAATTTCAGCCTACTGCTCGCCAGTAGATAGAAATGCATAAATAACTCTTTCTAGAATAATATTCATGGAACCAAGGGATGGCTCACATGGAGGGTCAACTGATAGTTGAATATTACTTGTACAACTCCAGGATGTTGTTGTTTCCTGCTTCCAAGCTTTCCTGAAAATGAATGTAACTCACAAATTCATAGCTTTCCTATCTTCTCTTTCTAGGGTTAATTTCTTCTTCTAGACTTCTTAATCCTTTACTATTACTTCTAAGAATTGGGAAATTATGATTAGCATTAGCCAAACAAAATTGCAAGTTAAGACTTGGAGAATTAACAATAGCATTTCTGACTGGTGTGTCATAACAAACAACAATCACAGGAAACCCAAAAATTGAGGAGAGGGGGACTTTAAATTGTAGCATGCTGTCTACTTCCATTACCATTTCCTATTTTTTTACTTTTTTAACTTATTCATATACTGCCCAGAGAACTCTGAATAACTGACAGTCTACAAGTGCAGTAGCATAGGCAGATGAGCAAATAAGGAAGAGAACTGTAGCACATTCACAATTTTCCAGGCAGGACTCTAGGATGTTACTATCTAATAACATGACCAACAAGGGCACAGTTCCACAAATCTTCCACGTTTGTTTTGGCATGCTGAACTTTTCAACAGAACCATAAAAATGAAGCAATAATCTGACCCCTGCAAACTCTTACTTCAGTTTGCTGACTAGAATATCTCATTTGGAATTATATACAGAGCCAATTGTAGATAAAAGTATGCCCTTGTTTGTTCAGTGGGTGCCAATACAGCAATCTGATTTTTTTTTTTTTAGATTTTTTTATCCTATCATCATCATCATCATCATCATCTACATAACTCAAGGCGGCAAACATACCTAATACTCCTTCCTCCTCCTATTTTCCCCACAACAACAAACCTATGAGGTAGGTTGGGCTGAGAGAGAGTGACTGGCCCAAAGTCACCCAGCCAGTTTTCATGCCTAAGGCAGGACTAGAACTCACAGTCTCCTGGTTTCTAGCCTGGAGCCTTAACCATGAGACCAAACTGGCTCTCATTTTATATGACTTATATTTTATGTAAATATTTATATATATATATATATATATATATATATATATATATATATATATATATATAATTTATATATGATACGATTTGGGATGAGTTTGCATCCCAATGTAACATGAAAATCCTAAGCAAGTCTCTAGATCAGAAAACAGCTGCTTCAAAATTCCGTTTTTTTCCCCTGATTACAGTAGTATAAAACTGGCTTTTGCAGACTTTAATTGCTATTTTTAAAATTATTGTTTTAGATCACAAAAACAATGATTCCATATTTTTATTTTTATATAATGATTTTAATAAACAACTGGTCTTTTATATATAACAAGAAAAGATACTAGAAAAACTAACATGATGCAGCACAAATTTAAACGATAGAGAAAAGGTTGCTTTGAATAGTTCTTTTACAGCACTCTGTCCAACCCAGTTTTCTGAACAATCTCACATAAACCTAAACCATTTCCTTTTAATTCTTAAGGCAAGGATTCACAAAATTATCCATTAAAAAAAGGGGGGGTAGAGAATGTGGTCAAAACAAGATACAAGGAACTATACTCTCTCAACGATACAAATTTCCATGAAATGCATCTGTTATGAAATACAAAACCTCCACATACTATATTTTCTAAGATCTTTGGAAGGATTTTATCAGGCTTCCAGAAAGTCAGGTCTATATTAGATGTACAAAAGAATGAAACTGGAGTCTGAAAAACTAAACTGACCTAAAAGGCTAGGCTAGGCTAGGCTAGGCTAGGCTAGGCTAGGCTAGGCTAGACTAGACTAGACTAGACTAGACTAGACTAGACTAAAGAATTAACTAAACTGACCTAAAAGACTACCATAATTATTGTGGGAAGTACTTTGTTTTTAGCCTTGACTAAAATTATTGCAAACTGCTTACATTAATTTAATGGGAAGTGGTATACAAATGTTTTAAATAAATAAAATATAAATAGTAAGTTCTCACTTTACTTCAAGAACCTCAGTGGTACCAATTTCCAAGTCTTTTTTAATATCTAAAAGTATGCAATGACAGATAATTGTTTATCTGGAAAAATAAAATATCATTTCTTATAGACAATGACAAGAATACTGACTGTTACAGAATACCATACCTGGAGAAATGTTACAATTCCAAATGGTGTTTGAACTGGCTGCATTTGTGGATCTTCAGTCAGGAGCATATGCTGGATTCTAGATTCACTGTTGTCCAATGGACTATGCCATGATACATGGTCACCACTACAGAATGTGTTTTCTGTTGAGGAAAATGAAGATAATTAAGAACTAGCAACACTACACATTTCAACATCCTAAGACACAGTAGTAAGAGGACTGGAACAATCAATAAATGGCCAAAACAAGCATCACATCACCATAAAGAGACCAAGACAGAAATGCTATAAAGTTTTCTATTGTTCTTCTGCATCTGTATAATAACGAAGATGAAATGCTTGTATTTAAAGTGAGATGGTTAACATGAACATACAGTACAAAGGAGTGGGGTTTCAATCACACTGCTGTGACTGCCATCTTGACTGTTTGGATTCCATGAATTTGCCTACTTAAAATGTTGGTCATTTTCTCTCTCTCTCTCTCTCTCTCTCTCTTTCTCTTTCTCTCTCTCTCTCTCACACACACACAAAACCCATGCCAGGAATCTTGACTTCCAGTAAACAGAAAAATGTGGTCAAACATTATTTTTATTTGCAACTTTATATATCATTTTTCATTAAAAGATATCAAAGTGATTTATAAAGTTATAATAAAACAGTAATATCTAGCAGTGAGCTTGATAAATAAATGTTCAGACCCTGGCAAAAAGATCCCACTGTAGGGACCCAGATATTTTGTCAGAAATGTACTCCTACTTTACTCATTCCTTTCCACAAACTAATGAGGAATAAAATGCTTTTATCTGATTACACAAAAGGAGGAATACAAAGAAGTTATAATACTTTATGCATTTTCAGCCACCACTCTCTATTATCCTAAACTAATCCATAGGGAATCTTTGATCATGGAAGATCTTGCTTAGATGGAGCAACTCCCATCAACCCCATGGCTACAGGAAAGCAATATTCTACTGACCAACACCTATGAGGGTTAGGTCATTTATTAGAACTATGCCATGGTAGCTGAGAGTAACATAACTTTTAGTTAAATTTACTTTTAGTCTCCAAGTCCACTTTAGAAATACCTTGGGGAAAGGCTAGGAAAAAAAAACTGTTTTCATTGGAAACCTATCACAGCTTTGGAGGGAAGCCTGGCTCTTTCACTACCATGAAACTACAGCAACTTGGCCAGAGGATTAGGTGTGGGAAACTGAAGTGTAACCTAAGTGAAGGAAACATTTCTCATTTAAACAGACATGTGTGGAAAATCAACTGATAAATTCAGACTTCATAAGCATGTAAGAATCTATAAAGAAAAGCTACACGCAGCTGTTCAACAATACTCAAAGCCATCAGAGTCCTCAGAATTCCAATTTTCAGAATCTTCCAAGTCATATAAAACATCAGCCAAGATTCTGATTAACTAAATGCTTTAATTATGTAAATCTCAGTCACTGTTTTCTATAACGAAAGAAGTTACAAAGAGACTTACTCTTGAGGCTTGTCTTTTTGTGACAATATTCCCTCAATTCTGTGTTGATTGATCTCTGTGTTTTACTGCCTAGTTTCCTTTCCTTGGGAAATCCCAGCCATTTGGAACTGGTTTTGAAATGCTAATATCTCTGCTGGAAGCCCAACTATTTGTGTCTACTTGGATGAGGACTACTTAAGAAATGTCTTTCTTCTACAGATATACCATAACATTCACGTTGACTGCTCAATTAAACTACAGAAACCAACCATATGAAAAATGATATGGAGCTCAACTTAAATCCCTCGAAGTGAGTAAATCCAATGTCAAGGCTTAAAAAACAGCCCTTGCTATCATACAGTAACATGCAAGATCAATCCTTCTATAAAAGTTTCCACAATACTTGGATCAAATAACAATCAAGAAAAAATACTGCTATGCAACTTGGAAGTTTTATGAGAAAACACTGAAAAGACATTTTATCACTGAAACAACAATAATGACTAATTCCTCTCATCTTTGGTGAATTTTAACTGGAATTGTATCATCTTCCAATGTGATCATTCAACACAAATTGTAACAAAATTCTGAACATCTTAATAGTGTGGAAAGCAAATAAGAATACACAAATAACAGGGCTTATTAAATTTATTTATAATCTTAATTCAGTAAATTTGGATAATTTTGTTGGGGAGAGGAATCAGGAGCATGATACAGTGGTTAAGTTTGATGTCCAGAGGTGTCTGTAGGGGGATCAAAAACCATTCTAATTTGAACAGAAAATTACTTATTTTGTTTTTCTGTTTACAAAAAATTTAAGTTGAAGACTACAAAGATTTTTTTTCATTGTGATGCTAATATATAAAGATGCATAAATAAAGTGTGTAAATCTAAAAATACTTTTCCTGCAGTCTCACACCCTAAAAGACTGACATGAAGGAGAGGAATTGATAGTAACAAGGAACCAGAAACAACATTTCACTTTCTCTTCTCACCATTTGTAAAGGAGCACACCTGCCTGACTGCTAATGTGTAGAACTCTCAGTACAGCTGAAGATATTTTGCAAGCAAAAACATCACTGTAAACTGAATCTACCAAATTTAACAGTAACTAGCATACTACTCATTAACCCAAATACTTTCTCTTTTATTCTTTTTCCTTCTTCCTCAGCACAGTGCTCTCCAGAGATTCTGGGACTGCAGTGTCCCAAACTGCTAGCTAGCAGAGTCAAAAATTATTCAGGCTGGGAATTATGGGAACTTAATCCCAACTGGAGGACCCTTATTATGGTCTGATTCAAATGAATAACAAATCTTGATGCAAACTTCATGTTTTTACACTTTTCTGTTGTCCACATGTAGGGGCAAAATGTGAAAGCTTCTGATCATGGCTCAATCTTTCTTTTTTTAATTTGTGAAATATGTGAAGGCTCAGCCAGCACTTTTAGGAAGAGGACTGGCACCTAGAAGCTTGCAACTAGAGGGGGAGAACAAGAGAACAAACAGGAAAGGGGAGCTTTGTGATGGAGCTGGCAAATTGTGTAGCTGAACTTCTGAGAGGAACATCTGAGTGTAGGGGGTTGACTGGGTAGTTTCCCGGATGAGCGGTTATTTGCTTGTTAGTTAAACTCAGGGTCTGAGTACATGGTTACAACTGTATGTACTCAAGTGACCAAACAGTGGGTTGAGTCACATTCTTCAAATAGCAGCTCAGACTCAGCCTATGCTCTTTCCAAGGAACAGGCAGTTGGTATTGCTTGCCCTGGCCTGCATAGCAATCAGAGGAATGAGGTCTCCTAACTCTGTAAAAGTGTAACCCACAGGGGCTAACTTTTAGATCAAATAGTTCTTAAGAAGAAAAAATACCAAACTTACTAACAGCAACTAATACAAAGTTAGAAACTGAGCAGGGGAGAGAGTATTTTCTGCTTTATCATGCAAAATGTCAAATGTAAGATTATCTGACTGTTAGGTCTACAGTAAGTCATGGATTTTGCTTGGTGCAATGAGCTCTTAGGAAACAGATAAATTCCACATAAGTCAGAGCTAATTCAGAGGCAGAGAGGTATATAAATGGGTCTTTCTGAGATGTGACAGCAATATCTCCCCTCAGGATGATAGCTTGCTTGATAGCAGGGAGATGAAAGATGTGGGGAAGGAGAACATCAGGAAGAAGATCACCCACCTAATCCATGGGTATTGAATTCATATCTTCTTGTACTGAAGATACTTTTGAAAGGGTAGAAGATTTTTTGTTTGTGGAAGGTTCAGCATTAGAAACATAAGCAGATGTGTTTATCACATGCCTGGCTTGGTTGTTGTGGACATTCTTTCATCTAGATAAGTACAGGACAGTGCTAGGGAAGACCACTAGTCATGGTCCACACTGTCACCAATGACATTGGTAAATGGAATCAGTCAATCCTGTACTCCAAATTTAGGCTGCTAATAGCCACTGTTACTTGCTTCACACACAGGACCAGACAAGTAGAATTTAGGAGTCTCTATGTGTGGATGAGATAGTGGTGCCAGGAGGAAGATTTTTAGATTGATTAGGTATTGTGGAACTATTTGGGACAAGAGAATGAGAAGTATGAAGAGAGACAGGATGCAAATGAACCAAAATGGAAAAGGACTGTTGGTGCCTAAAATCTGGGGAGGAAAGCTGAGCAAAATGATATATAGATGTTTCAGAAATAGTCTATAGCAGCACTTCTAAACACTTTTGGATTTATAATTGTTTTAAAAGAAGTCTCCTGTGATGGAATGGAATTATGAAGGCCAGGCTCAGGGAGATAAACATTTTCTTAGCTCACCGGACCTGGGGTTTGAGTCTGGGAAGATTCTTGCTAGAGGTTATAGCTAATAAACACAGCTGAACTGATTTTGCATTGTCTCTTGGAGTTCCTTGGGCTAGGCCTGACATCTCCCAAGCAACAAGTTTGAAAAACTACCTGGTGAGTAAAACGTCATCCCAAAATAGAGGAAAAACTAACAGCTTAAAGAATGTAAAATAAATGGCAAAAAGCTCAATAAGAACTTAATTTAAGAAAGTCTTAAACAAATTAAGGGACCAGATGATTTTGGAATATTAGGACTTTTGCTAAGACTTTTGAAATAACTAAATAAACAAAACAATATATTTCTGGGAACATAAATTGTTTAGTCTATTAGAAAAGAGATGATTGGTTGAAATTTGAAAAATAAAAAAACGAAGAAATTTGAGACTTTGTGATTATAGAAATGAGACACTACAGTAGACGGGACTAAAGTTCCAGAAAGAAGGGAAAAAAACTGTCTTTTATTCTTGAACCTAGAGCGCAGCAGTGGTATTTATAAAATGACAGATAAAAGTATGACACTTGAGACATTTCAAGGGATTTTTGAAGAATTGGGAGACAAACATAGTTAAATAGATAGCAATATCTGCACCTGCTAATGCATTTTATGAAGAAGACTCTAAAGAAGAAACCAAAGAACAATGTGGAAGATGTTATAGACCAACAGGATAAAGAGGTAAAATAAAATCCCAACTGATGTAGAAATATTGGAAAATAAAGAAATTGTGGATTATAAAATAGAGATGACAGCCAGAATGTAAATACAAATGATAAGCCAAAAGATGAAAAATGACCTGGGCAAGGATTTATCACTGGATTTACAAAAGTGGGTTTCTAAAGCCTTGAACAAATCTCTGAGACAGGAGAAAGAAAGTTTGAATGGAGATTCAATCCTACAATAGCAACTTGATGAATTAAAGATCAAGATTGTCAGAAGCAAAAGAAAGGAATATAAAGTTGACTTGCTTGATCAGGGTTAAAATAAGGAAGATTTCTATAAATTCTGGAAACCTTTATGGACTTTTTTTGTCAATACATGGACAAAAATGACAACAATTTTTGGATATGCGAATGGGGGGGGTGTTATGGGAAGAAGTAAATTATGTATGTAATCTTATATAGGGTGGGGAAATATTAAATTTGCCTGTACTTGTTGCAAGGAAGATTGGGAATCACTAATAAAATTAATGAATTCATTGTGGTAGGGCTAGGTAAGAAATAAACATACCATTTTATTTTTAATACATTTTACCCCAGTTCATTACTGGGGGCTGTAAAGCTAGAAGCAAAGGCTGGAGTGAGTTTTGTCAATATTCCTACTTCACTAACACAAGCCTGATCAGATATTTTTTTAAATGTGACACCACCTCTAAGTTGTTTATGAGTTGTTTGTGGTGTGGGGGCTTGAGGTCTCTTACCCTAAGGGACAGAAGTAATATTGGAAGAGGATTAATGGGTGGACATATCTCTCAGGAGACAACAAAAGTGAAAGGGAGATTGTGAAAAGCTGTAGAAGAATATCTTGGAGTGAAGGATTGGTCCATAAAATGGCAAACATGGTTCAATTTCAATTCAAGTAATGTGATGCACTCTTGAGCAAAACAAACAAACCAAAAAACCCACCTTCTACTTATATAGCAGTAGGGTCTGATCTATATACAGCCAAGAAAAAGATACTGGAGTCATAGTCAATTACACAGTAACACACATACTCAAACAACTCATCCCAGTAACTGAGGATGGTTAATTAAGGCATTAGGAAATTGTTGTGAATCAGGGAGCCTAGGCTAATATCCATCTTATGAATGCTATGGCAAATTATGCTGGCTATGGACAGAACATGGTGAAACAGATTGGTTCCAGGTTGTCAAAGACATGTGACAAGGCTGTATATTCTCCCCTTATTTCAACCTATATGCTGAATATATATTAAAGGAAGCCGGATTGGAAGAAGGTGAGTGTGGTTTTAAAACTGGGGGAAGAAACATCAATAACTAGCACTATGCTGATGACACTACTCTGATATCCAAAAATGCAAAGGATCTGCAAGCTCTGGTAATAAAAGTCAAGGAGCACAGCAAAAAAAGGGACTAAAATTAAATATAAAGAAGACCAAACTAATGCAAGCCAGCTTTAGAATTGACCTTGAAGATATCAAAGTGGTGGACAGCTTCTGCCTTTTAGGAACAACCATCAACAGTAAAGGAACAAGGAATCAAGAAATACATCACAGATTAGCACTCAGTAGAGCAGCCATGAAGGGTTTAGAAAAGATATTCACATGCTGTGATGTGTCTATACCTACACAGATCAGAATCATGCAAACCATGGTATTCCCTGTGACATTATATGGAAGTGAAAGTTGGACTTTGAAGAAGCAGGATAGAAAGAGTACTGATTTGAACTTTGGTGTTGGAGAAGACTCCTGAGAATACTGTGGACAGCCAATAAAACAAACCCAATGGATCACTGAACAAATCAATCCAGAGTTCTCACTGGAGGCATAAATGACCAGGCTCAAATTATCATATTTTGGACACATTATGTGAAGACCCAGCTCTCTAGAGAAGTGTTTAAAGCTGGGAAAGATAGAAGGAAAAAAAAGAGGTCAACCAGCAGCGAGTTGGATGTACTCAGTTATAGTGGCAATGCATGCGCTGTTGGAAGACCAGAAAGACCTGATTAGGGAGAGATCATCATGGAGAAAATCTATCTTCACCCAGGCCTTCAGCAAGGGAGAGTGAGACCCCTCACTTCATTGGATTTGCCATCTTTTATCTTTATTTTTTATTGATTTTATTGTAATTTGTTTGTTGTGAGCCAGAGTTGTTGAGAGTTGGGAAGCATACAATTTAATAAATTATTAAATTATTATTATCTATCTGGCCACTAAGAGTCGACAATGATTTAATGGCACATAATCAGTCAATCAATCATGGAGCCGGCAGGGAGCTGATCTTGGAGTTTTGGAGTGGAGAAAAAATTCATGGCTGGCAAACTAAGATTTAAGTAGTTCGGGGTGATGAAGAATTGCCTATCCAGAACAGCCTGAAGACCACTGAAGATCTGCAGATTCTAAGGTGGATCAAAGATGGAGGAGAACAAGATTGCAGTGGTCATGTGTACCCTGCTCAGAGAGAGAGAGGGAGAAGAGAATCTAGAGACCAGTGTTGTACTAACCATGAAAGATTGCCAGCTAAGCATAATTATTGCCCTTGACTGAAATACAGCTGTCATTACAATTTAGATAGATACTCTCAGTAGCAGAAATATTACTTTCATAGGAAAGGAGCTAGTTAATCATTGAATGGTAAGAACAATTAATACCATAAAGTACAGAGAGTCCCCAGTTTAAAGACAAGTTCCGTTCCCAAAGTCGGTCCTTGAGTCGAATCTGTATGTAAACTGGAACAGTATCATTATATAATATGTATAAGTAGTATTGTGTAATGAACTTGAACCACTGTGTATATAACTCAAATCATTGTGTATTTAACTCGAATTTTGCTACAACAGGCTCTGTCCTTAACTGTGGGTCATCTGTAACCTGGGCATTCTTAACCTGTGGACTACCTGTAATGTACTGCTTTTTATGGCATGAAGTCAAATACAGGTAGGAAGGGGAAGAACTGTTTATCTTCTTGGGCAGATTTGGCCACAACAGCTTTTATGGAAACTAAAGTTTCCTTTCTCTGAGATACGCCACAGAAAAAAAAGTCAGTCTTCTTTCATTACTTTCTCACTCTCTTAAAATACTAGACAACAATGTTTATTTTCTCCCTTGATTTTTGATATTTGTTTAGTATCCTTAGCTTGTGTTATTGGACTAGATCATATCTGTCTTTTTTGCATAATACATCAAATATAAATTTATACTATATGCTATGATATTTTATTGTTTATTACAAAAATTCATACTTTGATTCCAACCCTGATGCATTTATTTTACATGTTTAAGTAAATTGCAGGATTATAACAATAAGCAAAGTAATTATGATTTCTATATATGTACTGAATTCATTAACTATTTAGGTATTCTTATTCTAGGTGACGCTTCTCAAACAATTACATTAAATATGAACAAGGAACACAAAGAGGTTTCTTTAGATATTGTTAGCCTTTAGCAGGGTAGAGTAAACACTCAGGATATTTTATATTTTGTGTGGAATTTACATACACATATCTGTAAAAAGCTCAATACACTGTTCTCTAAATTTCTATGGGGTTCTTAAAATCCCAAGATACCTTTAAAAAGATGTAGTTGTCAGTTAAAAATGGGGCCTTTGATTTCTATCTTGAATTACCCATACCTTTTGACTAGTATAAATTTTGGTCGGCTTCAATTAGAATATATACTTAAATTCTCCTTTCTTGGTCCTTTTAGAATATTCATACATAGCATACTTGGTTAATTTGACTGTTTGGGGTTCATAATATAACAGATTAGATATACCTCACTGTTGTTATTACAGTGATTCAAAAATTGTGCTTCACTATTTCTTGAGAATTGCATTTTGATCCTTTTTCTCACTTTAAATTGATGCTATGGGATAATCCAGACCTTACAAATGATTTTGTATCATTTATATGTTATATAAATGTTATATAAAAAATCTGGATAGATGCTGTGATTTGTACTTTAAATCAATTAGTGGATGAGAACTACCTCAGGTCTTTATCATTACCTCTGTTAAAGGATATATATAATTTTTCTTTTGCCACCCACTGGCAGTATAAACAATTATTAACATTTATTAACATCTTGATTTGGACCACCAGCATTTTTAGTTTCTGAGATGCCTAAATAAATTGAAGGCATCACTAAATCTTATGAGACAAGAATTAGTCTTTATAAATACTTATTATCAATAAATCTATTTGATATCAAATTTTTAAAGCCAGAATAGAACAAGGAATTGTAGACCCCTATCTGATAAAATATTTGGAAACTGATACATGAGGGAGAAATTAAAACCAGACAATAGGGAGGAACTGTTGCAAAAATAAAACTGGAGCTGTTGGTGAAAACTGAAATTGGAAATTCAACCTGCTTTTGATGAAGCTGATGAAGGTTTATAATCTCAGAGCACAACTTTGATTCTCAGCAGTCACTGGATTCGCAAATGACGGCTGAGGTGAGGTGTGCTATAATTATACCTGGTGCCAGATATAATCTGAAAACTGAATCTGAAACTGAAGCTGAAGCTGAAAAACTGCAAGAACTGGAATCTGAATTAGTCATAATATTCTGTAATGACATAAACTTTTATTTTGGAAGTTTAAGGTCCTTATGATTTCCAATAAATGCTTACAAAAATTACTTTCATATTAGAAATGTTAATATTTTAAAATGTGTTTTTACTGCATCATGTGAGAAAATGTTTACTGTAAGTCACAGAACCAAAAATATGACATTCTAGCACTATTTTAAAAATGAAAAGTTATGAATACATTCACATATCCAAGATCCATTAAATTACTTTTGTTATTTTAAGTACATTGTAGTACTTTTGTTATTCACAGTATTAAAGTCAACCGTAGAATGTTTTACAATAGTTGTTTAGATTTTCTCATATTAAAGTCTATTTCCAACAAAGATGCAACAGTTTCAAATAATAATTGGAGCAATTTGAATGTCCTTCTGAAGAACTGCCACTTAAATTATCAATATTACTGTTCACTTGAATGCAAAATTAAAAATATTCATTCAATAACCACTGAAAGATAAATCTGAAACATTAACCTCTTTCGTTCAGAGGTCAAAGCAGTCATTATCCCATAAAATATTACTCAACATCCACTCGGTGCACAGGAAGAAAGCACTGTTGAGGCTTGAGAGCACTGAATCACATGAGACTACTGCTATTAAACCTCAATGTAAAAATAGATAAAGCTTTTGAAACTACAGCCAATTACATAGCACAAAACATCCAGTTTATATGAACACCATCAAAAGCTATGAAATTCAGTAAAAGATAGGAATTGCCTATCAGCTGACTATAAACACAACAAAGTAATAGATGGATACCCAAATGGGTATACCCAAATGAGAAATAAAGGAAAAATAAAAGATAAAAATATTTAACTGAATGAAACAAAGGTGCTATGATAAGGATCTTTTTAGAAATATGACTAAATATAAGGAAATGGTTTGGGCTATTAAATATTACTTCCATTTGGAAAAATCTGTTAATAGAAAAGAGATTTCAATTTCTAATGTCCTCACTTTTTTCTCTAATTCAAAATATATTTTTACATTGTAAACCTGCAAGCAAAATGTATTACAAGCAAAAAGTACTGAATATTTTATAAATACTAATTGACATTTAAGCTAAAAAGAAAGGATCAGAAACAAGCTAAAGATAGATTTAAAATTTTGGCTGTCAAATAATATTGAATGAGATTGCTTAGCAAATGTCATACAGCAATATATGAGGCTTTGGTAAGAGAAAGATGTTTTCAGGTGAGAAATAACCAATTCCCAAAGGGGCTTTTTTAAACTAAGAAGGGGAGGGGGAATCGATTTCTTTTATTGGCTGTTGGGATTGAAGTTGGTGAGGTAGGAGCCTCAAACCAGAGAAAACCAATTTGTAAACAAAGAATAGACAGCAGAAATATTCCAGGTTGGAAAACAAGCAGCTATAGAACTACTAACTCAAAAAGACAAGATGAAAAGGCCCAGGATTTGAACTTGGGGGCTAACTTATATACAGGTAGAGAGAAACATTCTGGGGTTCTGCTAGAATGAAAGTTTCTTTGTATGTATGACTTATTATTTCTCTGGAATAAATCTGTTTATTTAACCGTCGCATGTCTGCTAGGCAATGAGGAGGGGAGGGAGCTTAATTGGTATACCAAGCATGAAGCCCTGACACTGATCACTGCATAAATGTACAAAATACTCTGAAAATCTGAAAGAGAGCTTGCATTAAGACATTGCTATTGTTTAAAATTGAGAAAAGGTGAGATGACACTCAAAACAGGAATAATGAAGATGTAAGAGAATGTAGCTAACAATTAAGAAGTAAAACTCATAGTGTTTCATGAGTTAGGTTTGATTTCCCATGACTGTACTTTATACATTACTAATGAAGTAGAAAGGGCACCAAGGTCTGTAAAATAATATACCTGGATACCACTGTTATCAACTGAATATCCAAAATCCTTATTCCAGATCATGAACAATTTCCAGAGTCCATACCAGTACAAACAATATCCTCTAATTCTATTTATCAAAATAAAAATGAGTTCATGTTTCAGGCAAATTATGCAAAAATTCAGATTAATGAAATGTATATGAAATAAGAGCTAGAAACTCAGAGCTAATTATTATAAAAATACTATTTTTAACACAAAGTAAACCATTTAAATTTTACCTGATTGGAAGACATATCTGGCTAAGCCTTGCATTAACTCTGCTGGCCATGTGGGTGGTGCAGATTCCCCAGTTTCACGCTTAAGTCGAAATGTTAGTTCAAATCCAAAACCACTTGGCCCATCTGGTCCAGTAAACCTGAGGGAAATTAATCACAAAAGCTTTCATAACAAAGATTCAGAAACGTAAGCTTAGAACTTCACTGTGAATTAATTCTACTTATCCTACTTCTATACCATTGAATCAATACAATTTTTTTTTAGATTTTTTTTATCCCACCTTTATTATTTTTAAAAGTAACTCAAGGCTGTGAACATACCTAATACTCCCTCCTCACAACAACAACCCTGCGAGGTGAGTTGGGCTGAGAGTGATTGGCCCAAAGTCACCCAGCTGGTTTCCATACCTAAGGCAGGACTAGAATTCACTGTCCCCTGCTTTCTAGCCTGGTGCCTTAACTACTAGACCAAACTGGCTCTCCCAAAATTCAGAGCAGTTTACCAAAAAATCAACAAAAATATCCATAGCAGTTAAAACATCTATGGTACACATAAATAAATTAAAACTACAGTACCAGTAACTAATCAAAGTTAGGATAATGCAGAACTAAATTATAATAATAAAATAATAATAAAATAAAATAAAATAAAGCCTAATTAAACAGTATCTGTCAGTCCAGAAGAGTCCCAGGTTTCAGTAGTACCCCATCAAGAAACTGCAGATTATGAAAGTGGATGAGTTTAGAGAAAGCTATGCAGAAACTTCATTTTTTATCTACTAATAATTTGATCATCCATTAGTTTCCATGATCCTAGAAGATGTGTTGGCTGTTTGCCCTATCAGAACAGTCTTATATAGTTTCCAAACTTTCAGTAGTTACTGCAGCAGACAAAATTGCAATGAGTAGTAAACTTCTTCAGCAGGATGACTTTTCTCTATTCTACAAAGATACCAAATACATTTTTATCAAGATTTTAAAAGTCATAAAATTAGAGTTTTGATCTGTAAAGGATGCATACAGCTGTATTCATTTACTTGATTAAGATCAGATTAGCAAACAGATTCTCTGGATTTAGAAGGAACTAAGCTTTTTATAGCCTTGCTGCATCTTCTTCAAGGAAGACAACAAGAAGAGATATCTCTTACGAATTTCTGAATTACAGTAGTTTACCTTGATACTGTACAATGGCTGCAAATACCCTGCCTTGTCCCTCTAGCTTAAACTCAAGTTTCCCAAGCCACATATTTCTGCAAATTAGACAAATTCATGGAAGCTGCTTGCCATTATAACCAAAAAGAACTTTGAGAACAGGAGTAAGGAACCTTGTTTTCTCTCAAGAATTGCACTCCCCTGGGAGAGGATTGTTGGAGGCTGAATTGCAGTGGTGAGTAGGACCAGAGTACCCTTCCCTCCCTTGGGTGTAGGTACAGATTGTAACTACATATTCAGCTGGATGTTATTCCCGCCCAGGCAGAGAGGGCTTTTAAAAGTGCGGCTCTAATGAAATAAAATAAAAAAGTTAAAATAAAGGCTTGAGTGAGTGTTTCAGAGCTGCCAATGACTAAATGAGGTCTGGAGATTGTTGTTTTGTTTTGTTTTAGAAGCAATGCATCTCAGGTTTATGCAATGATCAGAGGGATTGTCTTGGTAACTGAAATAGCTTCTTCCAATTCTATGATGATATGAATATTGTATTCTTGCAACAAGTTCTTTACCTCCTACGAGTTTATAATAAACATTTTAACACTACAGCAATCCCAACCATGATACAGTTCATTCTGGACAATGCTCAAGGTCAAACAGTACTTGACTTTTTTTAGAATAGTAAATATTTCTTATAACTTTCTAAAGCTTTCCTTTATTACTTATTACTATTGTTACAAACAATATTAACATTTATATAGTTTATTGCAGCTTTCTCCAATTTGACATCATATTTTTAGGGAAAGCTCTTTACCTAAATAACAGTATTACTATCCAGTTTATCCTGCAGGTTTGTTATCTGGAAGAGGCAACTTTTAGCATGCTTTCCCCATCAGTAAGGTATACAATTTTGTTCAAAGTTGATGGCCTAAATGACCAAACAATTTCGCTTTCACTGGGTGATAAGTGTATACTTCATCCTAAGAGTCTGATTATAAATTGTGGCAAGTAAAAGATAAAAGGTAAAAAGGAAATAAAATATTTTTCAAAGTAAATAAGTCTATACATGTACTAACAAATGTATAAACAAAATGTGTGTGTAGAACATAAAACCACAGAAAATAATAAGCCAAGCAGGTTTTATTTTATCTCTTGAAAAAAAGAGGCCTGGAGAAGCAGAAAATCAACAATCAATAACTTCCTTCAGTTGGGTCTTACACAGTACCACTGACAGTATGACCCGTCTTCATATAAGCAATTGTGTGCTAAGAATATGAACACCCTTGCAAAAGCCAGACAGATAAGGCATAAAGTATGAAACTGTTCCTTCTAACTGCTTGCATACAAGCTTAATTCAGAGAAAAATCATCCAGGGACGTTCTGAATGGAACATATAAAAACATAAGGGGGAGATATTATTTTATGGAGGAGAGATTACCAACATATTATTTGTCAGATGTATATCTCACATCTCTTCTGGGAGGAAAAGGTGGCATACATAGAAGTCACTTCTCTATTCCCCCCCTCCCCCAACAAGCAATCCTATGAGATAGGCTGGCCAGACAGATTTACTAGAGTACTTATAGTGAGTTGGTGGCGTACAAATTTTATTTATGAATAAATAAAATAAATACTGTTCCAAAGCCATCCAGTGAGCATCCATGGCTAATGGTAGATTTGAACCTAGTCCACTTAACCACTACATCATACTGGCTCTCAGATATGATCAGCGTACATTCAGATGACACAAGTTAATCAGTTAGAAAACAAGCAAGTGATCAGCCTTTTTCAAAGCTTAGAACACTGAGTAACATAGAAAGCCCAATTGATCTTAACAATGCTAAAGTGGATGTGTTGGGGGGGAAGTATTGATATGTTCAGTATTAGCAAGTAGAAGAGGAGATCACACATAGCTGTCAAAGCTCCCAAAGGCAATTAAGGATAAAAGGGGAACTGGAATTCCTAACCCAACCCCAGCACTGTTGGGTTCACAGTATCTTGGGATAGCAAGAGATCCAAAGAGGACCTAATTCAGAAGTAAGGAAATCAGGAAGAAACAAAGAGCCAATGTGTAATACTGAAGGAGGATAAATGAGAATCTATTAGCTTTACTGTTCTTAATAGTTAGCCCCTTCCTCTCTCAGTACCTTGTACCGAAAACTGTTTTACACTAGAAAGGAGATTATTCTCCAAGGAAGCACATACAGATATGCTGCAGACTGGCTTTGTCCTGAGTTAAATTTAGTCACATTCCTCTAATTAAGAACAGCCCTTCTAAGTTCAACTACTGTGCTGTAAACATAAAGCAAATATCTCTCCATGCTTTTAGAACAAACAACAAAAAAGAGTCTTTAACAATATTGATGTATTTTAGATTCAGGAATTGTGTGTGAGTTTAAGTAGTTCATGTCAGCCTCTTTGTAGGTGGGCTGTTTCTCAAATTAGCTACCTCAAACAATTGACTTTTAAAGCCAAGCACACTCCATCAGACTTAAGAAAAACAAAAAATTAAGGTGGTCATGGCTTCAAGGGAGGTCTACCACCAACAAAGAACAGGAAATATGTGGAAATGCCTTGGTGTGGTGCATAAAGGATTCAGGTTTTATATGCAAGATATGCGGCCAAAGGTTTAAAATGTATAAAACTACCCTGAACAAATGGGTATGAACTGGGAACATTTACATGTCACTTTCTTCTTTCTTGAAAAAACAAAACAAAATTCCAGCAACTACATATAGAGAAAATTAGGTAAAAAGTTATGGATAATATATTCTGAATTGCAAAACAAAGGGTAAACTAGGCAACTGCCAGCCAAAAAGGATGATTATATTATATTACGCCCTATATTTAAAGCTTCAAAAGTTGCCTGTTCCTGATATAGTCAACCAAATATTTTATTTTTAGCAAGACTAATTATACAGTGATGAACTCTATTCTGAAGGTACTGACTGAATATTTCAAAATTTAAAGCAGGAGCCAAATTTGTCATTATGACAAATTGGTCATAATGTTCTTTTTTCTCAAATACTTCTGATTGCTAGGAATTCTTGTATATAATGTTATTTTGTAAATAGCCACCAGCTTTTTTGCATATTATCACAACTATATTGTTTTAATTGGAAATCAAGCTGTGAACAAAATGACACAAGATGCATTTCAGTATTTGCATCTTATTAAAACTTCAATATTAACATTTCACTTGCTGCATTTGTCCCCAATTCTATCACAATGAGTTTATTTCAAGCAAAAGTCACTTATTAAAATATTCTCAGCCAATGTTGCATTGATTAGCAGAAATGATCCTTCACTTTCCATAAAAGCTCACACCCAGGACTGCACTATGAGACAATCTGTAATTGTCAGAAGGGAAATGAGATTTCCAGCCTCTGCTGTGGGTAAGAATATATCCTAATCTAGCAGGTTACAGAATTCTAGACAACTGAAGTGCAGTTGTCACCAAATATTCTGCTCTGCGTAACTGGTTGCTGTGGCCAAATCATTTTGCATCTAGACTATTTCACATTCTTCTTTCTGACTAGAGTATATTCACAAGTAGATTAAAAATCCAGAGGTTCATCCGTCCATCTTACCTTACAGAGCACAGGCACACACAATATATAACATTCATATCAATGCCATATTTAAATAAGGTGAAAACATGTGAAATTAGCTACTATCTACTGCAGAAGTCTTCAGGGCTAGGATCCACAGCAGTGCAGCAGCTAGCAAATTCTTAACAATGGTTTTATATATACAACTGAGAAAATATAAAGGCTGTAGCTGCTGTTTAAATTTATTAACACAGTAGAAACATATTTTATGTAAAATACCTTTATATGAAAAAAAATCACCTTGGGATATTGTGGAACCAAAGGATAGTATTATAAATTGAAATAATATATAAATTATTCCCATGAGAAACATGGGACATGTCAATAAGCCAGTGTAGCTTTGCAGGATATTCTGAGGGACATATTCACTCTGGAATAGTGAGAACCATATATCCAACTGGAAAGTGACAGGAAGGACTCTTCACTTTGTTAGGAGCAAGAAAAAGAGTTATGATCAAATATGTACAAGTAGAATAGTCAATAAAATGAGCATTTGCAACTCAGTGTAAATAAGACAATGAATAACTACCTGAAAATCTTAGGCAAAACTAACACAAGCATAGTATCCTCATGGAAAGAAACTGTTCCATCCTATTGAGTTTATTAGTATTTGTAAAACTATCAAGTTCTGGGCACCACATTTTAAGAAAAACACTATCAAACCAGAGCAATTAGGATAGTGGGGAGACTGGAAACCAAGACTCAGCAATTGAAATAACTACGTATGTTAAACCTGAACAAACAAGATAAAAAGACATAATCTTTTTTAAATATTTGAAAGGTTTTCATAAGGAAGTTGGAACACAGTCATTCCCTTCTGTTCTAGAGAACAAGATAAAAGGCAGTGGGAAATGGCAGGAAAAATATATTCCAGCTGAACATCAGGCAGAATAAACCTTATAATAAGAATGGCTTAGCAGTGGAGAAGACTGCATTGGCATCTGTATGGGCTATCTTTTACCTGAGAACAGGTAAATAGAGTCTGGAAATCCATTTATCATAGATATTGTAGCAACATCCTGCATTTCAAATAAGGCATTAATCAGAGAATTGCACCAGATTGATACAAAGAACCTATGTCCCTTCACATACTGCTGACCTACATTTTCCAGCAAATGCAATCAGCATGGCTAAGGGTAAGGGAGGCAGAAAATTTTGGAGAGCCAGAGATATTATATCCCCGGACATGATTTATTCCAAATTTAGGATATGTTTATTCTACAACCATGGAAAAAAACAATATATAATGAACAGCAGCAGACAACTCCCCAGCAAAAACTGAAGTATGACATCAATAACTAATCACACTCATGCAGCTATATTTTATAAAGTATAATTCCAGCAAGATAGTTCTGTCAGTCTAATGCATCACTTGCAACAAAAACAGGGCCACATCTATAACACCTTAGATTAAATGGTTATACTATCAGTGTCTGGGTAGGTACATCACACTTAGTGTAATGTGCCACTGCATTTTAAACAATGATTAATGGCTTAAGATTACCCACAAAGTAAGCCACTGTGCCATTCAACAAACTATTGTTAAAATAAATTATGATTTAATAAACAGAGTCATGCCAAAAGTTATTTTTTTATGTAGTATCATCTACATGGAAGCATGCCATGCATGAGCAGGCAGTAGTATTGACAGAACGTAAGACACAAGAGGTTATTTATGTGATAATTTAAGTCATAGGGACTGCCTCTCCCCTATGACTTCAACCCGTCCCACCCGGTCACACAGAGGGGGCATGCTTTGGACCCCCTCAGTAAAAGGACTCCATCTAGCAGGGTCCAGAAGGCGGGCCTTCTCTGTGGTAGGCCCCGCTCTTTGGAACATTCTGCCCCCGGAGGTGCAATTGGCCCCCTCACTCCTGACCTTCTGAAGGACCTTGAAGACCTGGTTCTGCCACTTGGCCTGGGTGGGGAGGGAGCATCTCAAGCAGGGAGATGGCTAGCCCCATAGTGGCCGGCTGTCCCCGCCCTGATTTTCCATCTTCTTGGATTTTTTGTTTCTAGTATTGTTTTAATTGTATATATGCTATGTATTTTATATATATTTTATAGTTTTAATGTTTTTATAACCCGCCCAGAGTCCCCTATTGTAGGGGAGATGGGGGGGAGAGAATTCAATAAATAAATAAATAAATTTTATGCGACAATTCTATTCAAACAGTAGAAATTAAAAGTAAATGCTGCCTTGCTATCAATGTTTTGCTAAATTTAACACTGTAAGCAAGAGAACATACAATAGGCAATTACAATCGAGCTTCATGATAAATTCTTATTTCACACTGAAATTTTGTTCCAAGGTTATTTCATAACAGTAACAATAAATTACAGCAATTAAGTTCACACACTGAAAAATAATACTTTAAGCACAGAAGAAAATGACTCATCTTAGAATTATATCACATAGGACTGTTTTTTAAAACCTAGTTTGCACTCTATGCTAGTGCTTCCCAACCTTCTGATTTCATAGATTTTGAGGATTACCCTATTCATTTATTAATTCTTAAAATACTGCATCCTGTACTATGGCATTTCAAAGCAACTTACAATAAAATTATTAAAACAATACATATAAAATAAAATATATTCATTAAAAAATGTGACAAAAAGGAAAACAAACCAACCAGAAACCATTAATCCAACATTCACGCAGGGAAGGCCTGGACAAAGAGACTTGTTTCCAACAACCACTGGAAAGATGTAGTAACATGAGGATGAGTAAAACAGTTTATCTCCAAACCATTTCACATATACAGGTAGTCCTTGACTTATGATGGTAATTGGGACCGGAACTTCCATCACTTAGTGATACAGTCATAAAGTGCGGCATTATGTGACGGTATCACTTAGTGACAGCAATCCTGGCACTCCCCATTGCTGTTGTTAACCAAATTCCACCGGTCATTAGCTGTGGATCCACCCCAATCCAAGCCATTCTGGGCTTGGTCCCTCCCAGCCCTGAACCTTGGTAAGGTAAGGGACTGCCTCCTCTTCAACTCTCCCCGTCCACCTATCTCCCCCATCTCTGCCCTTCTGGCCACCCTGCACCCTGCCTTGCAGGGCAGCAAGCACCCCAGAACTATGCAGTTCTGGGGCTGCTTACAACGCTGAAGCTCAGGGGCTTCTTGGCACGCTGAGGCTCTGGGGCTGCAAGAAGCCCCTGAGCCGCAGTGCAGTACAAAGCCGCAGCTCCCCCTGGAAGCCTCAGCCACCTCAGCCCAGCAGCGCTGTGTGAAGCCATAGCACCTCGGGAAGCCCCAGCAGTGTGGCACAAAACCAGGAAGCCCTGGGAAGCCACTGCAGCATGGCGCAAAACTGCGAAACCCCAACAGTGCAGCATGAATCGACAGCACACCAGGAAGCCACAGCTACCCCAGCCCAGTCCCAGCCACCCTTGCTGCCCTGCACTCCAAGGTCCCTGTCGCCCTGCCCTCCACCACTTCAGCTGACCTTTGGTGTCTTCTTGCTCCTGCTGCTGCTGAGGCATGCCTGCCCTGGCCCTTGGTGAGGCAGCTGCTGGCCACATAAGGCTGTCTTACCCAGGTCTCACAAGGAAACTGCAGTGAGCGACCTTGGAAAGAAAGCTTCACACGGCCAGCAGCTGTCTCGCAAAGGGCCAGGCTGGGCATCTTGGTCAACAGTAGGAGCAAGAAGATGGCGAAGGTCAGCTAGGCCAGCAGGGGCCACGGAGTGCAAGGGGCCAAAAGGGCATAGATGGGGGAAATAGGTGGGTGGGAGGAGTTGAAGTGCCCTTGCAGTCATAAGTGTGGGTGGGCTGCCAAATGCTGAAATTTTGATCACGTGACTGTGGGGGCGCTGCAACAGCTGTAACTTCAGGAACTGGTTGTAAGTTCCTTTGTTCAGCACCACCGTAACTTCAAACAGTCACTGAACGAATGGTCGTAAATCAAGGACTACCTGTAGAACAGCTACTTTTGGGTGGTTATATACAAATCAAGACATGCACATTTTGGATGTTTTATTCATATATGGGCTGATGCACAGTTGTTGTTTTTCCAGATACAAGCTAAAGGAAGTTTGTTCTGCATATCCAGATCCTTGCAGCCCAAAAGACTTGTTATGAATCTCATTCTTTGTCATGGCTGAAACATCTGAAACTGTTGAAGAATTTATTTCTGCCAAAACATGGAAGTCAAAACATTTCAGATTTTCTTTCTGCTGAACTGGGGCCAGCCCAAACGGAATCAACAGAACTTCTTGGATGCAATGATTTCTGAGACAGGAACAGGAACACTTTCCATTTCATAAACTTGTCTAAAATAGTGGGTGCTTTCAGGCAGGGAAACCATTCCAATAATAACACCACCACAGAAAAGGTATGCTCATGCGTTATTGCAAGACAGCACTCAGCCATTTTTGGCATACATACTAGGGCAATCATACGCTGGGTACAGCTTCATTCTTATCTGCAATAAAGATGCTAACCTAGCTAAGCCATGTCTGAGAGTTTTCAGACAAATCAAGCAAAGCCACGAAGTGTCAGGAGATCTATGATCTTCTGCTGTGCCCAGATTGGAAAGTATACTTGATTCAAAGTAAAGCTTCTCAGATAGCTATCTAGCCTCTTCCTGAACACATCCAGTGAAAGAGCTCACCTCTCTAGCTATTTGGAGCCACCACAGAACTGCTCTGTCAGGAAGACTTTTCTAACATGTAATTGGATTTCCTTTGTGTCATTTAAATCCAGTATTCTGTGTCTTGAACTCTGGAATGAGACAGTACAGGTATTGGTCTTCTAAATGACATTCTTTTAGGCATCTGAAGAGTGGAATCATGACTTCCTTCTATCAACTTTTCTCAAGGCTAAACTATTATACTCCACCAAGGCAAGCACAAACTTGATTGAAGTTTCCCAGAAATTTGGTATGACTAAACTAATCCATATCGTAATTTAACAGTGGCCATTACAGCAGTTGAAATCCTGTAAGCCAATAAGGCCAATTCCTGAATTTATATCTTCTTTGGATTCAAATCCAGCATCCTCTCCTCCCACATTCTGATTGTCTTAGATTCTTATCAGGTATCAATGTTGGGCTGCCTGGTCTGAAATTTGCTGCATCTTCCTTTTTTCCCTTTTTGAAGACAGGGACAACATTTGTTCTTCTGTCTTCTGGCACTTCATCTGCTATCTAAGATTTCTCAAAGATAATGCATACAGACAGACCATCAGCCAATTCCTTTAGTATCTTAAGATGCAATTATTCCACTTCTGGATATTTAAAACTATTCAAAGTAAGGAACTATTTCCTCACCATGTTTCTCTCAATCTGCTACTTCATTCTCCTGTTTACAATTTCTTCTATGTATTTTGTTGTTGCTGCTGTTGGAGAAGACTGATCCAAAATAAAGGTCCAGTGGCCCTGTCTTTTCTTTGTTACCTGTTAAGTATTTTGGCATGTTCCCTGAGCAGCTGGTATACTGATTTTTTTTTTTTCCTGTTCCTTTACTTTGAACATACTCAAAGAATCCTTTCACTATTCTTCACATCTTACTTTTACTTTCTTTTTACTCTGAACATACCCAAAGGAACATATTTCCTTTTACTATTCTTCACATCTTTTGCTAACCTCAGCTTGTTCTGAGCATTTGCTTCCTTGATAACACTTTTGCAGTTCTGGGCTTTATGACTGTACTCTTCCCTTATGAACAGTCCTCTTTACAGTTTTCCTGAATGCCCTTTCTTGTTTTCAGATTTTCACTAAGTATTTTGTGTAGCCATATTGATTTTTTTCTACTAACCTCTATTTTTTCCCCTCACTCGTTTGCAATTGTGCGGCAAAGAAACTATTTTAACATGATGTCTCCAACTCTCAATCTTCCCACTGGTCCAGGAGAATATCATGATTACTAAAAAATTAAGCTGTAGCAGCAGAGTCATATTCTGTCTGTCTGTCTATTGCATAGGGTCATCAACTGGGTAACCATAGCTGATCCTTTCCAAAACTAAGGCATGAACCAGGCTGGAAATAGGTGACATAATTAGGGATCTGCAGCTGAATTTTTGAAACACCATGTCCCAAAATTGAATATTTGGGTGGTAACTGGTATAATACTGGTCCAGAGCAGACTTTTTCAGAGGTGAGAGGATCACTGCCTCCTTTAAGGTTAGTGGTACCACTCTATCATATAATTACATCATATACACTATTCCTAGATCCACCCAGTCTCTTTAGCTTCCTCATAGTCAAGATAGGCAGGGATCAAGATAGCATGCAATTGTTTGGGAACTTTAAGCTCTGATCCATGTCCTTGGATCTCAAAAACTAAAAGTGACCCCACACAATGGTGGTGTGGTACACTAATCTTAGTAGGCACTTGTCAAAAACACAGCATGAGGTAAACAATTTTATCTTCAAGTGCCTCATAAATCCGTCACAGGATCTGACTTCTTCCAAATGACATCCAAAAGAACCCAAAATTAAAACATGAATTTATATTAAACATTTTTGCTATGAGATTACCAGATATCACATAATTTTGCTTTCTCACTTGTAAACTCACAAAATGTTGATGTCCTTGTTCAAAATTTTCCATTTTTTCAAAAAGGAACAGAAAAAAAATTGTGAAAACTAGTGATCTTTTGAGATTTTGGACATTTAAAAACTAACCATTTCTTAACTGAGTGCATGAACTCAGTATCTATTTGTATGCATGTTTCTTCTACTGCATTTCTAACTATTTCAGAAAACTATAAACCATAATATAAAGAAATTAAAGACTTACTCATGAACTCTGTTATCACCATATAAGTCACTTAGTCCAAAGCTTACATAATGCCAGTGCTCAGGAACATTTTGAGTTGGACTTCCCAAGTTCCTGTACATACTAATGTAGTCCAGAGGATCAGGTCCACCTAACCTATTTTTAAAAAAGAGAAAGAGAAATGAGATAAAGTTTTAATTCAGTTTTCGGAAACAGTTTCAACTAAATGTGTTTACCTCTACTCCACATTATTACACCACTTCCTTCTGAAAGCAGTTAATGCTTCTTTCTGAAACTAAGAAAGAACTTTGCCCCATGTCATCATAACTACATTGTTATCACAGATCTTGCAGTTCTACACTGCTTGGCTTTCATAGTAACTCATTTTTTTACTGTTTCAATACTGAACAAACTGCAGGACTGCAAAGACGTCAGTGTACTGCAAATGGCAAATGAACATAATTAAAATGAACATTTTCATCTGAGAGCATCAGAACATGTTCATAAAACTACATCTAAAGTTTTTCCTTCATAATACTACACAAGCATCTTACATATATTCAAAACTTAATGTGCTTTCTGCTGTATTTATCTAAAGATGGTTCTGGCACTGGCTGGATTCACATGTTGTATCAGCCATGATTTAACTATGGTTTGCTGATAAGTCAGAATTAGTTGGGTGCATGCACCATGCTGTACCCCCCCAAAAAACAAATCAAATTAGAGCACAGTTTAGAACACAGTATGAGTGTGAACCCAGTTAATAGTTAAATTCAATAAGACCTATTTAGGTTCAGAAATATATTCTGTACTTCTCTCCCTAATATTTCTGTTATTAAAGAAAAGCTGCAAAGTATTTATTAAGATCATATCTTATTAATAAAACTAGCCAAACAGCTTTATAACTTTTAATCATTTTTCATATATTTGCAAACCTGTAAAACCAATAATAAAAAACCAAGTAGCATATTTTGTTTTTATGAAACATATATCATAGTAAACACCATCTTTAACAAAATGAGTGATACATGCCATTTGTTATCCAAAATTGTTGGACAATTTTTCTTTTTCAAAATTAGAAATGAAGTCGTTTGAATTATTCTAACAACTAAAAACTATATTATTTCCCTGTTATTTACACTTGTATGCATTTCTGTATTTTCCCCTTCCCTGCCATCTTCTCTATTAGATAGGTACTTTCTATTACCCTAGCTTACCTTTGTCTTTATTTTTGGAAGGTAGGCTTTCTTATAAACAAAGCACTGAATTGCAGACACCAACCATATTATATACTAAGATTGTCTATGGTAATTACATGGGCCCAGAGGCATTCTTAGAAACACTACACTGGAGTTATTGTAAAAGACAGTCCATTTTCTACAGTGAAGACAGAAGGGTCTTGTAGAGTGGTATCTCCCTCCACTTTCTCCAGAGATAGGGCTTAAAATTCTTTTGAAGCCAATTTCTGTGGGAGGAGATAACCCCTTCTCCATTTTTGGAATGACAAGACAGAAACTTAACTCAAAGAAATTCAGAAGAAATAAGAATAAAAAAGGGATATATGAGAACTAGGTATACTTTGCTGCTAATATTGATGCGGCCCCAAGATTCTCTCTGATCATGTCTGGGTGGTTTGGATGCCCTATCCAGTGTTTTCTTTTCCTAGAGCAGTCAGGAAATCATAAAGGGTGGAATGGTGGAGGATAGAATCTTGTATCAGGAGGGTCCACATCCTGTCCTAGTAACTATTTTCTGCAGCATCCTTTTGCTGTAGGATACCAAGGGGTAAGAGTTAGGTGCCCTATGAATGATTCATACAAGGCTTCAAATGAGGCTCAGGTTAAGTTCTGAAGCTAGAGGTCCCATGACACAGACCCAGTATATATCAGGTAGTTATTATGGAGGCCCTCCTTGGGAATCTGTTGGTATAGAGATGGGCCAACAGAGGCTTGATGGTCCACAATATTAAGACTGTTAAAGGGGCTGACTCCTGTCTGCAAACAGTGTTTGGTTGTAAATCATTGGCTAGGCCATCTGTATGAAGGCTAAGAAACAGGAGGTGGAGGCTAACGTTGGTGACTTTCCCCACTTTTTGACCCATCTGTAGAAAGTCTGCTATGTTAACTCATATATGTGAACTACGGAAATTAAATTAAATTAAATCATAGTGCAGGGCATTATGTAAATCAAATCTCTATTTAACAAATTCAGTCCTGGATTGGAGCTTGAATGAGAGCAGCATTACTTTTACTTATTTATTACTAAATTTATATCCCACCTTTCATGCATGTTTTGTAGAAGCTTGATGTACTTTGCAGAACATCCAAACAATAGCTATAGTTCTGGATATAGTTATAAGGCTTACTACTCAATTATTGTGAGAGACTGTGGGGCCCAGATGGGGGAAAAAGAGGAGGTGGTTATGAGTGGTTATGAGAAGTGAGGGCCGAGGGAAAGTAATGTTCCAAAGAGACTCCACCTTAATCGACTTCCTCTAAGTCTGCTTGGGAAATTTTGCACTTTTCAAGATTATGCTTTTATCCTGCCTTGTATTAACAATGTCGTTCTAAAATGGCGTGGATCTTGCCTTTTGAGTTTTGCCAGCTATTGCAGCCTGGCAGTTTCTAGGATTTTCATAAGCCTGTGCTACCTTTTTATAGATTGTAACATGTTTAGATATATATTTTTGCTCTCTAAACATGTGCCAAAAAAGACAAGAAATAATTACTTCCCAGCAGTCATATATGCATCTTAAGTACTATACATTAAGAACTTTTTAATATATAGAGCAGTCCTAGATGTGTATACATCTGGCACTCTTTCTTCCTTTTTTATTTTATTGCTCTAAAAGTGTTAATACAGAAAAGGTTAGAGAGATAATCTTGTCAGTCTTTTGCTGCAAAACAAAGAGTCTTATCACATAAGCTTTTGTGGATCTCAGTTCAGTGGATCAGATGTATGGGGTGAAGTCCCAAGAGATGGGTATTTTATGCAAAAAGCTGCAAGAACTATTTCCATACTAAAGTTAATATAGGCTATTTTTCAGCAGGAAGATGTCAGAAGGGAAATACAATAAACAATGAGATAATCACAGGACAAGCTCCGAGACACTACTAGCCTAAGCAGTTCCCATTTTTGTATGGGGAATATATATATATATATATATATGTATGTATGTGTATATATATATATATATATAGAGAGAGAGAGAGAGAGAGAGAGAGAGAGAAGGAGAGTGTGTGTGCGCACGCACAAGCGCAGGCAAAGTTGAACTGAGAAAGCCCTAGCAATTTCTCAGATAGATAAGATTGAATATAATCTCCATTTAGACATCTTAAAAATGACCATTGGAAGATACAGTAAAGGTAAAGTCTCTTTTGGGACAGGCTGGACTCCAGCGTGCTTGGCTTCTGAATGCAGATAATGTCAGCCAGGTGCTGCCACCTGCTGAGGTTTGTAAAAGAGAAACATTTCTAAATCAGACCTCAATAAAGTTTTGAATAGTTTGACCACCAGATGTCAGACTCACAATTTCTGTTAGTTAAGCAGGGTGCTCACTGCAAGCTACTGATATCTATCACTATCAACAGGGAAGCTAATTTAGGTAACTTCACATAAACCAAAGGACAACAAAATACCATTTTCCAGAGAAGAATAGGAATTATCTTAAATAGGCTTATGGCTAAGAAATAGATATTTCCAGACTCTTACCAAAAAAAGGTAAGAGTTGCCTGCATTATTCAGTTTGTATATCATTTTGTGGGAATCAAAATCCTTCACTTTGTGCCAATTTCCACAAAACTGGTCACACCACTGCATTCAGTTATATAAGCAATATGAGTATACATTCTTATTTACAAAGAAATATAATCTTAAATCATACATTTTTCTTTATTCCAACTAGGATTCTTCTTTCTCAGACTAGCTATGCCCAGAGACCAATTCCTACTGTAAACTGCAGAACTAAGAAACCCTTCTATTTCCCATATAACATCAGGGAATGAAATCTTCCAAAAGGAAATGAAGTCCTGCATATCTGTATTCTAAGAATATTTTCAAAGAGTACAGAAATAAGAAATAACTTAACTTATGCTGTTAATTTTAGCATACTGGGAATCTCTGAAAACATTCCTTTTTAAGTAGGCTTTTGATTTGAACTGACAGTGACTAGGTAAAAGATTTTTAGCAAAATAATGCAGGTTCAAAGGTTTTTTTTCATTTATCGATTGGTTATGTTTTTATTGTTAACCACCAAGTTGACTGACTGGTACAGTATAAAATGTTTGTATAAAAATAAATAAATCTATATTTAGATGAAACTTAGACTAAATAATTTTCAGTTTTCATTTTCCTTTGTTAGTGGTAATTAAGAGTATCCTAACAATAAGTTACTTAAAAAAAACATGCTTAGTATGTTTTATAGAATCTTTTGTAGAATGTAAACTAATTTCAAACCAATGTACTTGGAGATAACCACTCTCATAGAAGATAAAGAAAATGATCAAAATTACCTAATTCTGGTTTCTGGTTTCCTTAAATTTATAAAAAAATAAAGAAGTACTGCTCAATTAGCTCATCTTAGTTACTATCTACCAAATATCCTGTCCTTAGGATCTTGTTGATATCTATTTGCAAACTAACAATTTCTCAAACTTAATAAACCTAGCTACTCAGTACTTCCCCAAAGGGATCATTTGAGTGAAACAAGGCCTGAAATTACAGACTGTAGCTGATTCCAGGCTCAAATTAAATAAGTATCTGATTCACAGAGTTGTTAATCACTGGGAAGACTAATCAGAGAAAGAAGCAACAGGCAGCTCCATCTGGGACAATCACAGAACTTTGGCCCTGGAATCAACAGACATAGAGGATTAATCTGATACTAGCTAATATAAAACTCCTCAATCTTCTTCAATGACCAAGACAAATAAAAGACAGATCACCAGGCCCTTTCTCTGATATAATCAAGTATTGGCACAGAAGTATTCTTCTTGTTGCTTCCATGGTCCCAATTCCTTTACAACCTTGGTATTAAACAGCAGCAATACTTGAACTCAATACAGTTACAAGCTGAAGCAAATACAATGTCTTACTTTCTCAATTTTTTTTCCACTGTGTATTGGTAGCACTACTTCAAGCCAGAAATGTGACAATACTTCAATTCCCTCTCTCCATCTACTTCCACGCCAGCCACAATATGTGCAGGACACTGGCCATGTCTGTGCAGCACAGCTGACCTAATCTGGCCTAAACCATCAATAGGTGATGTAGGCGATCATCCAGCATCAGACAATCTATGAAATCAGTGACTGCCCTGGTTATATTGGGAGCTGCCAAGACACGCAGCATTCCTGCAGCTTTGCAATGGCAGGCAGACTGCCACTTCCAGAGCACTTTATTGGAAGAGGCAGTAACATTTTGATTATATACTTTCTAAAAAATTGGGATGGTATGACTGAGATTCCAAGCGCTGCAAATGAGGTGAGGAGATGCTTCATGTATGCACACAACTGCTGCCTGGCTATATCAGCAAAACAAATAATCCAGCCTGAAAGCACAGAGATTGGCAGCATCAGAAATTACCAATATAGGGAAGTGTAGTCTATGCAGAAAGACAAATGAAGAAACATAAAGACTGGGCTCACACTTGCTTTTTTCTTAAAGTTGCTGAAACTAAACTGTAACATTAGATGGAGACACTAAGAATCAGGCATGTTGATTTAAGCCAAATGGAAGCATATGTGTGAATCCTTATGCATATGATAAGAAAAGAAATGGAAACTGGGTGGAAGACAGGGACACAAAGGAAAAGGAGCAACCCACTCACCTACTGCTAGCAACAATATGCAAAAGCCAACTCACAAAGCTATTAAAAAGAATACAAAGGACAGTCTCAAAATGCATGCATTCATTTATGAAAAATGTGCAGGACCTTATCAATGTTATCCTTACTAAAAGTAAAGGTCTTCAGGCTTTCTGGCTGGTTTCTTATATTTATTCAGACTAGCTATGGCAAAATTTAAGAACAATTGCCCTTTCAATCTATCTTGCATGCAAGACTCACTATAACAAACTTAGATCCTTATAGCTCAAGCTGCTTCCCTGAAAACTCATCTATTCTTCACACACAGACATGAATCAGATCACCAACCTATAAATAATTACAATATATACTGGTAGATCACTGCTCCAAAATCGGAGTCATTTTCAAAATCTGGGTTTCAACTCAAATCTAAATCCACGCAGGATTTAGATTTGAGTACAGGCCAAGACAGAGAATCCCGCGTCATCTCACTATTCTGGATTGCAACCCCCAAACCCCTGGCACAACGTTTTGGGCATAATGTTCTACCAAGGTATCCTCCACTCCAACAACTTTTCCTTCTCTCCCCCCAAAACAACTATCTCCAACGCCAAGTACCACAAGCCGTCCCAAACTTAAGTCCTTCTACCACTTAGCCACTCCCAGTTTTCCGACGGATCCTCCTTCACAACACACACGCGCGCGCACACACATTTATCACCTTTCCAACCCCGGCAGACCACATTCAAGGAGCCAGACCCCTCACCCTTTGTCGCCCAGCGGTTCCCTCGGCCAGGCCCTAAACTCGTTCAGGAGCCCCCGAGGCCTCATTCCGAATGCCACAATCGCTCCTCTACCCACCCGCGGCACAAGGCTTTAAATGGAACCAGCTCCTTCTCCTCGCGTCCCACTCACCAGTATTTGAGAATCGCCGTGACCTGCAGGGGGTTGGGCTGCTCCGGGTACAGTCGCCGGCACTCGCCGTAGATCCCGTGCAGCCCCGGGGGAAAAAGCGGGGGGAACGGACCCGTCCCGGGGCCAGGAGGAACAGGGGCGACGGTCTCCATGAGGGAACCCGTAAAGAGCGGAGGGAAGCAACGTAGCTCGGAGCGGGGGGGGGGGGGGACAATCCCGGCCCTGGACAAACCAATGGTCGCTCCAAACTCCTTTCACGACCCCGGCCGGGCCCAGCAGCAGGAGCAGGGAAAAGCGTCCCCCCACTCACCCCGACTCCTGTTTTGATAGGCCGCCGACTTCGCCAATCACACCGTAGTGAAAGACGAGGCTGACATAATCCCACCCTTGCCTCCACCCGGCGTCCCACCCCTTCTTCGGCGGCGCGTTTCTGACCTCTGCCGTCGCTTTGCTCGCATTGCTGACGCTTTCTTGCCCGGAGAGGGCAGAGAGAAGGATGTTGCGCGGCAAGTCGTCATTGATTTGCTAGCTTCTGGTTTATCGCGATGTGTGAATCTGAGCAACTCTGGTTTTTACCAAAACCTAGTTAAAAAGATCGTGGAGTATGAACCCAGCCGAAGATGATCCAGGACAGAGAAAGTTATATCTCTAGCGAATCGCCCAGATGTTTGCAGTGTAGA
This sequence comes from Python bivittatus, assembly GCF_059951505.1. Classification (NCBI taxonomy): domain Eukaryota; kingdom Metazoa; phylum Chordata; class Lepidosauria; order Squamata; family Pythonidae; genus Python; species Python bivittatus. The sequence goes on along the minus strand of NW_028277125.1, from coordinate 46,272,789 downwards.
TACAGTATACTATCCAGGAGGCATGATTCTTGCTTAATATAATAATTAAAAATGTAATAATATATTTAATAATATTTATGCTTGTTTGTGACTTAGCATGTTACAGCAAATAAAACCAGTGTGGCTTGTTAACCATAGATGGCTTAATGTGTGGTGAAATTCTAACAAGTATGGTTTATTTACTTAAGTATTAATGGATTAGTGTGATATACAGTATTGGACTTTCATTCCCACTATTACACTGATTTGGAATTCTGAGGATTACAATCCTAACATAGCTAGAGGGCACTTAATTGGGGAAAGATGTTCTAATACTACCAGTACCTTAGGCTGGGTTTATCTTGAACAAAATCAAGTGACTGGCTGTTTGCAGATGGGCAGCTCCCAGTGTTACCAATCAACGTGTATTGTGCAATTTTCTGTCTTCACCTCTTTAATAGATGTTGTGTATATGTGAGAGTTTTAAAAGGATGGCTCATCTTATGTTCTTATCTCTACTCAGAATTCCAAGGACATGATATGCAGGTTTGAAGCCACATAAGATTAATGCTTTATTAATGTTGAGTTTCCTGAAAATATTTTTCTTGTTCAAAAGTACATATAATCTTTTAAACAAATAAGCAGACAAGCAACTTCTTAGTAAATAAATTATAACAAAAATGTTAAGAGTTTTTAGCATATATAAATATAAACTTTTTACCCTCCACCTCACTGTTGTCACTTGAATCTCCAGATCATTTATGAACAAATTAATACTGGTACTAATACAAATACTTGGCGAACTCCTCTCTTTATAGCTCCCATTGTGCTAGTTAAAGAAAGGGGAGTAGAAAATTAGACTAAGCAAGGGATGGGCAATACATATGATACAGCCAACACGTGCTTCTTCAGACCCCATTTGCATCCTCCAAAGCATTCTAAGATTTTGCCCCAAATTTCAGAGACACAACACCCACAGTTCTAGAGCCCAATATTTGTATGAAAATAGGGTGGGTACGGAAGTACAAGTACAAGGATTTTGGAAGGCAAAATGTTCCCATTCTGATTCTCAAAATCCTCTAGCTCTTCCATACCTACATATCCAAGGATTTCAGCCCTGCCCCCCTTGGGAAAGTTGCCACTAAGGCCTCCTGAGGTCTACCAGAAAATTGGAGGCTGAGTAATGATATCCAACCTCAGCAAGGTTTCCTGACTAAATTATTCACCAATCCAAGTTTCAGCAAATAATGTCTTATTGTGTGTGCCAAGTCAAATAAAAATCTAGTATATACACTGATGAACAATTCAAGTGTATGTATTTCAGTTAATAAGTGAATGTGGCAACAACCCCTTACCTGCATAATAAAAGGGGAAAAGCAGCAGGGCTTCTACCTCTATTTTACCTGATGTCATATTAACTGAAACTGCAATGCACCTGTAAAAAAGTCAATGGAATGTGGAACTAAGCATTGGATTTTGAGCATAAACCTGAAGCAAAAAATGATTAATCTTTATGTACTGTATTGGAGAGTCTAGCATAACAGCACTATTAACACTAAGTTGAACTGCAGGGCTGTTACAAGCAACTTCTCAGCTCAACCGTCATTCAATAACAGAATATACCGGTAATAAAAGAGCAGAGAATTGTTGCATTCATCTCCTTCCACAATATTTAATTTAGGGATAGCACTATTTAACAATACTTTTATTTTGCCTTTACAGACTCCTCAAATTGCAGTCAAAGTACTACTGGACTACCTTGCAAAGATGTAAACATATCCTAGCCCAAATCAGAGCTGGTCTGCAAATATTCCATATTGTCACTAGATGGCTGCAAAAGGGCTAGAGTTTGCTGTATTTCTTTATGGCCATCTAGTGGTCCACTAAGTTTCTGCAGCCTAAATAGCGTATGGCAAACCTAACAAACTGTATACAGTATATCTGCACCAACACATACAGTATTCAATACGTGTGTGTGAGACAAAGACGAGTTTTTAAAAACTCGTATATGCTGGTAACAAGATCTTAGATTTCTTCATTGATTATTATAAATACCTTTCATTCCTCTCCAGGACAAAAGTAGCTTCTAAATCGGCACTCCTCAGTAATTGACTAGAACAAAGAAATAGTCTCTCATTCATTCATTTATAAAAAACCTCCTTACTGGCCTAAACTCCAAATACGGCACTTATTTCCATAGAAACTCGTTTTCCCGGCAAGCTTTGCCTTAGCTCTGAGCATGCGCCGTGGCATCTGAGCTGTCGCTTGCTTGGCAGTAACTGAGGTGGTGGTGGCAGCGGCGGCGGCGGCGCATAGGCGCTCGCCATGGAGTCCTACGATGTAATCGCGAATCAGCCGGTGGTGATTGATAACGTGAGTCCGACCGCAATTGTGCCCCTGCTCTCTGAGCATGTGGGGGAGGCGAGGCGCTGCGGTAGGCGCGGTAGGTTTTTTGCTCCTCACAGAAATCAGTCGGCGGATCCTCTTGGCTGGGTGGTTTTCTACTCCCCACCCCGCCCCGTAAGCCGGTCTTCGGTCCCTCGCCATCTCCAACCGAACTTGGGCTCTTTTCTCCCCCTCGATGACCCAGGCCCACGCTCTCCTCGATTGGTGCCTTTGCCATTCAATCGCAGAGCGGCGCAGGCTGAAGAACAACGGAGCGGGTAATTCACGCCCTGTTGAGTTCCTCGCTCTCTGATTGGTCTCCTCTGCTGCTTCTCGTTTAGCGTCATCGATTCGCGTTTCGCGATGTCGATTGCCCCGCCTTTTCGGAGTTTATGTGCGATTATTGGCGCGTTGGCTGTTCGTTCTTTTTGACCTTTGTTTTGTTGTGACCTGCTGCTTCTGTCAAAGTGCTAGAGAGAGTGGTTTGGCTAGCTGGCTCTGAAAATTGCATAGCTCTCGTCCATTTTGCCCATGTGTATTTCTGCTGCTGCTGCGCATAATTGTTTGTGCTGCTCCAGATATAGCGCTCTTTCTTTAAAACAGTGCTTGCAGGAGTGCCGTGAGGAAACGTTTCCTAGATCCTGCCCAGCCTTCTTTCTGTTGTTTTTCAGGTTTCTCTCTGACCCTGAAAACAAAGATGCTGCATTAAGAATCAGCTTTTAGTTAATATGATACTTAAATGCTGCATCTTTTTTCAAGCTTATCCAGAAGCCTGAGAAATGAAGGGTCGCTTCAGTGAATAGCGGCAGACAAGTGCTGTGCTTGTGAAAGATCCAAAGCACTTCTCCTGAATAATTTTTTTGAACGTGGACAGCTGTAATGTATACACCTTTGAACTCCTGGAAGATAGATACAGTAGATAGGAAACTACTAAATCTGATGAGTTAGATTTCTACTTTATGTTCAAACAATAATTCTTTCTGGATTTTTGGGTCATAAACTCACTGCATGGACTTCTTTGTTTCTTGGCACAATTCAAAATAGTGATTTGTACCTATAAATCTCTACATGGTTTACAACCAAGTCATAAGAAAAACTGCTGCCTCCTAGATGAACATGTCTGCATTTTTTGTAAGATGTGATTCAGAGGTTCTTCTGTATGCTAATTAGTTGAAAGAGGCTAGGTAATTGGGAGCATGGAACAGAGCTTTTTCTACCATGAGATGGAATTCCTTCCCTGTAAAAGTTAGTCTGTTTTTGTCTTTCTTTAGCTTCAAGAGGACTGTTAGAATCTTTTTGTTCTGCACAGCTTTTTTAGTATTTTAAAGACTTGTTTGCACAACATGGTAGCTACGTTATTTTGATACCTAGCATTGTTATATTTATTATTCAAAGTCTGCTGCAAATTAACTTATGGGAAATGTAAAAAGACAAATCTTAGAAGAAGGCAGTTGCAAACAATTTCTGTCTTATTGCTAAGAAAAGTACATGTACATGTGCATGAATTCACCAGGAGTCAAGTTTGACTTACATGAGATTTTATGATTTTTAAAGCTGTGTTCACATGATGTGCTTATCCACAGTTAAATTAACTATTAATTACTCAACCCAGTTTCTAGGTCTGCATAGCATACTGAATCATAATCTAACCACACAAGTTGGGTTTCCATAAGGCACTAAGCTAAAGTTTCAACATGCAAGTGCTGCTGCTGAGTCCTGAAGTAGCCAACAACATTTCAACCTAGCAAGTTTGTTGTCTGAACCCAGCTGTGTCTGGCATGTTACTTTTTATGAATTCCTAAATATGTATATGGAGGGGGGATGCTACAATGTTCTATAAGTTTACTGGATTTTCCGTGTGTTTTGTACTTCTCTTGAAAAAAAGCTTCTTCTGTCTTACCATCTAGTTCCAAAACCTTTTGTCCCACACAAAGGAATTCTTGGGTGGTCTGAGGCTCAAGAGAAGAGTGGAAACACAATGTGCTCCATCTAGTGGTCACATAAGCTTACTAACAATTCAAGCAGTTTTGATTATGGAATTTATTGGATGAAGTTTTTATTGAAGGGGCTTATTGAACGATAAGGCCACTAGTGCTAAATTTGGACAGCTATTTTCTTTTTCATATGTAAATAGTCATAATCTGGGAGCCAAGATGCCTCATGGTTAATAATTGTTTCATTTCATATAATGGTCTTTTTTTAATCCCAACAGGGTTCTGGCATGATTAAAGCTGGCTTTGCAGGTGATCAAATACCTAAGTACTGTTTTCCAAACTAGTAAGTACCCTCATAATTGTGGCTGGTTCTATAATTTCCTACTATGTGAACATTTTCTACATGAAGCAGAGTGAGTCTTTGGACTTATGCTGGCTCTGGCCATTGAACACACACTGCCTTTTATATCTAGCTTCATTTAGGCTAATACGTGGCCTATAAGGATGCACAATCCCTTAATACTGAGGGTTTGGGGGGTCCTCAGAAGTAGCTTCTTATGGATTTGGAATTTTGGAATTTTAAGGATATTTACAATGTTCTGCTTGCAGCAAATTGGAATTCTTTAACTCATTATAAGAAGCAAAATTAAGTAGTTTCCTCATTAATCCTGAGGTGGAGTTTGGAGATGGCATTGACTGAATCCATGTATGAGAATAGGGTAATTTGATATCGGCTTAATTATATAGTGCGAACCAGCCACTGTGGTTTGTGGACCATGATTTATGAATTAATGTGATGTGTGCATTGTGCTTATTCAATAACCATGGTTAAAATAAATTATCCTATGATATTAAACTCAGCCATTCAGTTCAGGTTGCAGCACTTAACCTAATGATTCTGGAATGGTCTCTCATGAGTGAAGCTTTGAACTCATAGATCCATTTTTTCCTTTTGCCATACTCCTTTCAGTGTGGGCAGACCAAAGCATGTCCGAGTTATGGCTGGAGCTTTGGAAGGTGATATTTTCATTGGCCCAAAAGCAGAGGTAAGGCAACAATATTGATTTGACTGTATCTTTATTCTCTTTTAGGGTTACCAGAAACAGAGAAACAGCCTATGCTTTTTATCTAAACAGACTTTGATATTTATCATTCATATGTTCATCCTGATAAAAAGATTGGGTTTGGGCCATTTTCTTAGGTTTATATTAGAGGTATCCTGAATGAACTCAAATGGACTATAGTAACAGTAAACACATGTCTTATCTGTACATAATGAAATGTATGCATTGTGGACGTGTACATATCATCCACACAATTGCTGTTATGATAAAAGTAAATAAATATTGCATGATGGACACATTTCCTCATCTATGTTACAAGTATAATTTCTAATTTAAAGTTAGTAGTTATTGTGTTTGGGAATCTTTTGTCAGTGAGTCAAGATATATTTATATGTCCCTTCCTCTGACTGATTTGCTGCCTTGTCTTTTTTAATTTGGTTAAGGAACATAGAGGCCTTCTTTCTATACGGTACCCTATGGAACATGGTATAGTGAAGGATTGGAATGATATGGAGCGCATTTGGCAGTACGTGTATTCAAAAGATCAACTGCAAACATTCTCTGAAGAAGTGAGCTACCTTTCTTTCTCTAAGCCCCAAAATACCAAATAAAAGAATAACCTGTACCTTCTGTGCAACCTCAGTGCCAATTCTATTAACATTTTTTATTCTGTTCAATTCTCCTTCCTCTACCTATTGATAGAAGCAGGCAAAAAGCATAATTCATCTTTTCTTCTTCAGTCCTAGCTGAGTTCTTTATGGTAGGGAGGAGGATAATACAAGCTCCTTGCAGCTGCTGCCTTTGTGGTCAAGGGTTGAGGCTAAGCCAGATTTCTCTCTGTCATGAGGGTTCTCCTAAAAGAGAAGGAATATAAAACTTCCTATATTATTTTACCAAAATTCTATGTCTTATATTCTGTTCTTTTTGTAGCAGTTCACATGATTCTCATATGGTTTCTTATCTAGGTATTGCTCTGGGCAGAGCTGACGTCCTAGTCAAGCTGTTAAATTCAAATGCTTAATCTATAGAGATGTGTATGTATCTAGATCTGCATGGAAGGACAACCTACAGTTTTGCAAATGTTGTTGAACTACAACTTTCAGCATTCCTCACCACTGGTCATATTGGCTGTAGCTATTGATATTAAATAACACTGACAACACAACTTCCTCATCCATAATGTGTAACTATTTGATATGTGTAAGGCTACCATATATGGGCTGCAAAAATATGGATTATTACTAGGTGGCAGCAGAGTTACAGAAAATGCTAACCATTTTCTGCCATCTAGTGGTCATCCCAATTTGTGCAGTTCAGATATGGTAGCTCTAGTATAAGGATTACTTTCTAACATCACACAATCCCCTTTTGATGTGAGCAACTTTCCAAATATAGCCACAAGAAGGAAGAGCTTGTTGTTTCTGGTACCTAATGCTTTGTGCTAGAAAACTGGGGAAGTCTCCATTGGCCATGGAGTTCTGGCTAGCTGAGTCTCTTGTGTTCCTAATCATAGCATCCTGTGCTCTTGACGGAAGCACCTCTGAATCCTCGTAAGAACCGTGAACGAGCAGCTGAGGTTTTCTTTGAGACTTTTAATGTGCCAGCCCTGTTCATCTCTATGCAAGCTGTGCTTAGTCTGTAAGTATTTTACCTGCTCTGTTTTTAAAGCTCAACTTTGAGGAGAAATTAATTTCTGCAATTCAGTGCATTGCTTTCTATATGGAGTGATCTAAGGAGATTGTGCACATGTTCATACAAGTGAGACTTATTTCTAATATGCATCCTAAATTTTAAAAAATATTTCCTCAAAAAAGTCTGCCTTGATAATTAAATGCAGAGATTCATACTATAGGCAAATTTGTATTTAGGCAAATTTGTATATGTACTAACAGAGTGGATTTTTCCCGCTGCTTCTGTATAAATTATGGGGATTTTGGCCAGTGCCTCACTTTTTCATAGTGAACTTACAGTTTTAATTTCCTCTGTTTTACCCATTCATCAATTATCATCACTGATTTTCTTTCATAAAGATTGCTATTTAGTTATTTCTAGCTATATCAGAATAAATAGAGTTCTTATCCTGGGGGAATTGTTATCTTGGAGAGTGTTACTGATTATCCATCAAATACTGTTGACTTTATCCTTTCTATAGTTATGCAACAGGACGAACTACAGGGGTGGTGTTGGATTCTGGGGATGGAGTCACCCATGCAGTACCTATTTATGAAGGTTTTGCAATGCCCCATTCCATTATGCGGATTGACATAGCTGGCCGTGATGTCTCTCGTTTCCTTCGCCTCTATCTCCGGAAGGAAGGCTATGACTTCCATACATCATCCGAATTTGAGATCGTCAAAACCATAAAAGAGGTGCATGGATGCCCTTTGTTTTTGATTCTGGGGTCACTTCTGTTTTAAGGTACTGAGCAGAAGAGGGTGGATTGAGCAGTTACAGCTGATATGTGTCATAGCATTTGCTAATGTCTATCCAGATTACAAGAAAAGATGGGGGAATAAGCCTGTTTAATTTGCAGCTGTAATTCGGAACTCTATTCTTTTGGCTCTTAAGGGTCATCTTCTCTTAGTGCTACATAACAAAAGTTATATGATTACAGTCCTAATCCTTATGGAATTGTGCTCATTCAAAAAGTAGACACAAGATTGCAATTTTTAAGATTGTTCCCCTTGTCAGAAACCTTTGGTGCTTAGAAAGCTATTACATCTGTAAAACAAATAGAATATTCTTACCCTAGCTTTTTATGTACGTGGGAGCTCCTTTCTTTTTTTAAAAAGGCAGAACAGGGGAAGCATTCAGACATGATTCCCATCAATACCACTTTCTGAAAAGGTTGAGTTCCACTACATGACCCTTTCAAAGCACTGGCTGGTGTCTAACAGTCCAGATTACAAGAAAAGTTATACATTTAGAAACACAAAGCACACCAAAGATACTCAGAGCAGGTATCTTTGGGATCAATTTGCACTGTATTTTTGTGTGAAGTCTCTTCCATAAAGTGATATTTATTTGTTCCCAGTGTTTCTTCAGACTTTATTTGCCACTGGTGGATCAGTAGAATCTGTGGTTGACATGCAAGATTTCACTGTCTGTTTAACCACTAATAATAAATGCAGTGTCCAAATAATAACAGAATAATGGTGGATCTAGGATGGGGTCTTCTGGAATTTCTCTGTAACATAGGTGTGGCAGACTATTTCATTTTTTCTTTAAAGACCTGAGATCTACTCTGCAGTTGCAAAATACGTCTCAGGAGTACAAGGATAAAGAACAAGGTGCTTTTGTGTATATTTCAGCTGGGAGTTTTAGTTTCATGAACAAATCTACTCTTACAACAAATCAAGATTTCTTGATTTCAGCAGCCTAATTTAGGAAGGGGAAGAAAGATCTTTAATGTCATTCTTGTTTAAGAATTGGGAAAATTCAACTGCAAATCACCAAAAAGATTTATCTGCATTTTCCCATCTCTCTCACATCTACCTCTTGTAGCAAAGATAAAACTTATTTCTAAAAAGAGTGCAGAGAATGCAGAATTTGCTTACTAGAGAAGCAGTGGGAATATCTTAGCAAGAAAAATCAGAGTTGGACAAAGCTGTTTCCCAGTTCTTGTTTGGAGAAAGCTACCACAGGACTATGTCTAGGAATCTTGGCCCTTCTGAGTATAAACTTTCCTTATATAGAAGGATTTGTGAGCTCTGGAAAAGCCAGGGATAATAAAGAAGACATGCCTAATTCTTATTATTAGATGCTTTAACCTTGAAAAAAAACAGTTTTCACTACAACAGTAGGTAATTACATTGTAACATGATAATTGACAGAGTGAGTGGGAACCAGACAATTACTTCATTCCAATTTCTGTTCCATAATGAAGTTACTAGGTTGTTCTAGGAAAGCATTACTTCTTAACCTCTGCATCTAAAACATGGAAACTCTACCTTGTTACTTAATATTTATAAGCTGCTCTTTCCCAGGTTGCTCACAATGTGAATAAAATCTAAGCAATGTAGAACACTACTTTAAAAAATTAAAATTGCAGGTAAACCAAGCAAGAAAACAAGATTCAGTAGTATAGCCTTGGAAAATTGCAGGAGTCTTATTTATCTTAAAATTATAACAAAATAGGTGTCAGACAAGCCTCCCTGAAGAGTAAATTCTAGAACTGAAGTAGCACAACTAAAAATATAATTTTCCCAGTCATTCAAGCACCTCACCTCTGATAACAGCTAGCTTATTGTACAGGATTACTGCAATAATGTATGTAAGACACTCAGAATATAACTATGAAAAATTATGATGAATCTTATGGACTTGCTCCAATTTTCACAACCTGATATCTTTCAGTTTTCAGTAACCATCTCCAGTTTAAGGAAAGCTGGCTTAGCTCATGAACAACAGTCTCTCTTCACATAATCATTGAAACTAAATCAGCTAACATTTAAAGCTGGACTGCCATCTACTATGTGATTAGCTGGAAAGAGGTCATGTAATGCCTTACTACAGAATTGCTGTTGAGTGTACTGATGGAAATGGAGCACTGTAGATAAATGGCTCTTATTTTATGTCCTTTGTATCATTGGTGAATGAGACTATTTATACTGAAAACTCCATCTTAGTTATAGATTCATCTGTATTCCACAAAATAATGTTTTATGCAAAAGTAAAAGGAGATCTTTGTTATCCTGGATTTTCTTTGTAGAACTGTTGATTCTTAGTAAATTTTCTAGAATTTTTCATTTTTAGTCACTAATATGGTTAAGGATTTTATGACATTGTTGGGATGGTGAGGCTTCTTGCATGTCAGAAGTGGGAATAAAAACAGTATTAAATGACAAAAAGCTATTGAATGACAGAACCTCTGGAGCATTTGGGTGAACATTGTCTTATGAAAGGCTGGTTGTTGAATGCTGATGGTTATTATCTTTGCTTGTCATTCCTTCACAGCGGGCTTGCTATCTCTCAATAAACCCACAGAAGGATGAAACTTTAGAAACTGAAAAAGCTCAGTATTACCTTCCTGATGGAAGCACCATTGAGGTTTGTTAAGACTTTGCATAATTTAAATACTGTTACACAAAGCTTTAATTATTGCTACATAGGTCAACTGATGGCCAGTTGTTGCCTTTTATGACTCTCAGCCCAGAATTTTCCATACATGAAATAAGCATCTCAGTAAACATTTCTAGAGAAAGCAAAAGTTCCAGCTTAGATGTTTAATTGGATCAGAGTATTTTTCTTTCCTATATAAGATTTCTAGCCAATCCATAGTGGGTGGGTAGCTTCCTTCCTTCTCCTTCAATTTATATAGCCACCCATCTCACATCCATGACTTTAGGCAGGTTACAATAAAATACATAAAAAATAAAAATAAAAAATAAAACACAAAGCAGCCAGGCAACATCCAAACAGTTATCAACGCAGCCAGGAGACGGGCTCTGTCACACACCCAGGACCCCAGGCTCAGTAAGTATTCAAGGCCTTACAGAAGGCCAGCAGGGATAGGGCTAATCTAATCTTGGGGGGAATGATATTCCAAAGGGTGGGTGTCACAGCAGAAAAGGCTCTCCTTCTGGGCCTGGCAGCTGATACTCCTTAAACAACAGTACCCAGAGCGTGCCCCTCCTGCCAAATTGGGTAGGGCAGGTAGAGACAATTGGGGAAAGAGTCCTGTAGGTAACCACTGCGTACCCAAGCCACGCAGGATTTTAAAGGTGGCAACTAGCACCTTGAATTGCATGATAGTGTTATCATGTTATGCTAACACTATTAAGGCAAAATGAAATCCTCCACTAGCTAATTGCTTGAATTGGAGTTAGCCTTTGTCACAGGGAGCATTAGATGTGCTGTTGTCATTCTAACAATAAAATCTTATGTGGATTGGTATATACAGTACTTTTCTGTTGAGGTGGCAGATATATTAGAACCAAGACTGTAGGCAAGCCTCCTCTGTTTGTTTGTTTTAAACAAAACCAGGAGGGCATTGACAGTTTATTTTGTATTGATTAGACAAAATGTAAGGCCTTACTTTGAAAAAATAGTCTTTTATTCAAGTCTCTTTGCTTTTAAAAGTCAGAAGATTAATCCTGCAGGCAACTTGTTATTAGTTTGTAATATTTTTTAATTAATCCGTTTGTCTATACATGTGTGTGTTATTAACTGGTGCAAGATCTGTAGCCCATACATGAGAATTATTCTTACTCACCTTAGGGGACTGACTGAATGGCTGTTTACAAGCTGGCTGCAGAGTCCATATCCTTATTCAATAACTTGACTTGCATTCTGAGTCCTCCTGCTAAAGATTGAGTTCCAGTCTGCTATTGGAGATGTTATATCCAAGCAAACTTTGAACACTAGGGTGGTGTAACCATTCAGTTCAAACCCTTGGTCTCTTGTATTCACAGTGTGATCTGGGAGCAAACATAAATTATCAGCCCAATCACAAAGGGCAGTTTTTAAAATAAAAGTCAGAACAGTCAATACACTTTTAACTGCTGGAGGAAGAATGGAATAAAATACATGGCAGAAGAAATATCATCATCTTTGAATTACAAATTACATCTTTGAAGTACAAGTGAATTGAATACATATAATTTCCAAGAAAGTAACATTTGGTCATATAGTCTGAAAAACACGAGAAAGGCTTCTAGCAAATGAGTGACAGTAAACTTGGCAAAAAGCATACCACATTACTTTTTTTATATGTCTGGATATCCATATAATGGAGCTTGAACTTATACATGCCCAGGAGGATGATAGATTCATTTAAAGGAAGCACTTAAGCCCTTCCCCCATAATCCATACTGTTGCAGCCTCCTACAAATGAGAGCTGTTGCTATCAACATCCACTTTCCCTTTTTCTCAAGAGGAGATAAGTGGGACCTCCTTTTCTCTCCTTTGGCTTCTGGCCCAACTGTAGCTAAGCAGAATGACCAAGATGTACAGTAGGCTAAATTCAGAATGAAGCTACAGATTTCAGAAAAAGATACAAGTTGTTTATTATAATTAAATTTAAGAAGCTAACTGAGAATTGTGGAGAAGGAGTACATACCCTGGACACCATGCATTTGGACATCAGGCATAGTTTTGTGAAAGGTGTATGTGGTGTAGATACATGCAGATCATATTTAAAAGGCTCTGCATTGATAATAAATGGATGGATAATCCACCATTTCCTTTCCAATGGAAAGGAAGAAAGGAAATGGAAAATCTCCTGTAGGGTTTTAAGTCATAATTATCTTCTTTCAGGCACAAATTCATGGCACTGAACCTACAGCTAGGAAGCTAGGGTGTCAAAATAATTCTTTCTGTGTTTCTGAGCTAACAGATCTACAGAAAGTAACAAAGTGGCAAAAGAGAACAACAAAAAACAGTGCACAAAGATCTCAAAATTGGGGAGAATGGTTTTATCTACATTAATCTGTCTCAAAAAACATGTTAAGAAAAATGTTTGATATAGGCTAGAATAACACTGTGTTCCTTCCCAAAGTGTAAAATAATTTATTTGTCAATGATTGTCTGTCAAACATGACATTAATTATTAAATAGATTATAAAATATTAGAGAATAAAGAATTCATGCAGAAACCATTTTAGCCATACAGAAAGGATGGCCATATTTTGTAAGCCTTGATGTAGAAATACTGTATGCTAGTGATTTAATTATGAGAATGCTATATTGGGTTAACTTTTGTAAACTTTTGATGTTATTTGAGCTGTTTTTTCCTGAAATACACTTGATTTTAACCCAGAGGGAAAGTCATTCTTTGCCTTAGATAATTATTGAAATATGAATGCTGTGTGTCTTAAAACTCTAGGATATACATGTCGCAGGGCAGTTTTATGATGTGCTTCAGCAAATCTAAAAATGTTTCTGGTAACTAATAATTTAATGGTAGCTAAAACCATTAAGCCATATTAGATTTGAAAGAGAGATATAGAAACAACTTACAAGAAAGATATTAAAAGCTAGAATTAATGCATGCTGTTTCTCAGGGATGACTCACTGATGTCTGTGAAAAACATTAGCTTTTAAATTTACAGTATTTAGAAGCCAGAGTCATTCTAAGTCTAGTCTAGTCTAGTCATTCTAACTGTTGTATTGTTAATGATATGTTGAAAGTGCCTGGACAATTCCTAGAAGGAAAGAAGAGAATAAAATGTGGTTTCAGTGGCCATAAACAGAGCCCTTAGTTTTTCTTAAGTAAAATAAAAATGAATTATGAGAAGTGATTCATACATATTTGAATAATATGTTTTATTTAGTGTAGGGAGTACATAGCCCCAACTGCAGGTGGGTTTTTTCAGAAGCTAAAACGAAATAGATAGGGAGAATCCAGTCAAGAGATCAATATTTTGCTCACAATGTTCTATAAGCTAAGTCCAAGCAAGTGCTTTACAATCACAGAATCGTTGAATGTAATGTCTAAATATGTCCAGTGAAGAAGAGAGCGCCACCTCCAGAGGCAGCTTGCTTCATTGTTAGGACATTTTTGTTGATGTTCAAACAAAATCTATTGCCTTGTAATTTAAACTCATCATTTCTTGTTGCATCTTCTGGAACAACTTTGAAAAATTCTACTCCATCTTCTTCATGAAAGCTGTTCAGATAACTGAAGACAGTTATCATGGCTGCTATAGATCCTCTTCTCTAGGCTAAATATACCCATTGCCTCCAACTGTTCCTCACACATTTTTCATTTGAGCCCTTTATCAGCTTGGTTGTTCTCCTCTGGATATTTGTTTGTACAATGTCCTTCTTAAAATGTTGTGCCCAGAATTGGGTGCAATATTCTGAATATATCTGATGAATGCAGAATAGAGAAGAATCATAGCTTCTCTTGACCTTGGCACTATACTTTTCTTGATGCAACCTAGAATTACATTTTTTTTTGGTCACTGTATGGCTGGTGATCCACCAAGATATTCAGATCCTTTTAAAATGTACTGCTGCTCAGTATTGTTGTCCCCGCATCCTATTCTGATGCATTACATTTTTTCTACACAAATGCAGCACTCAGCATTTTCCCTTGTTGATATTCATATTGTAGGTTTCTGCCCATTGTTCCAGCTTGTCAGGATCCTCCCAAATCTTGATACTGTAATTGTTTGCTACCCCCCTTATCTTTGTGTCATCCACAAATTGTATCATATTTTTATCCTCTTATCCACGTCATTTATAAATACATTAAACAATACAAAGCCACATGAGATGCCATTTAAGGTATCCTTCCAGCTTCACAATAGTTCAGTTACTTTGTGTCCATCTAGTCCGCCTCAGATTTTGTCATCTTCTCTACTAGGACCTCATGGAAGACTTTGTTGAATGCTGCTGAATTAAGGCAGACAAAGCCCTGTGTATTCCCAGGGTCAAATAACTAGTTACTGTATTAAAAACAGATTGGGTTGGATTGGTGTGACTCATTCTTGATAAACTGATGCTGGCTATTTCCAAGCACTGCATTTTTTTCTAAATACTCACAAACCGATTGCTTAATAATTTGTTCCAGAGTTTTGCTCAATATCAACATCAAGCTAATCTGTCTTTAGTTATTTGCATCCTTCTTTCCTCTTTTCCAAGATAGGGATAACAGTTGCCTTTCTCCAATCCTCTGGCATCATGCTTGTGTTCCATGATTTCTTAAAGGTCACTAAAAGAGGCCCTGAGGTAACATCTGCAAGCTCCTTCAAGATTCTTGGATATAAGTGGTCTTGAGACTTAAGCTCATTCATGGTAGCTATGTGTTCCCTAACCATTTCATTACTTTGAGCTGCCATTCCTTCCTTTTCTCCTTTTTATCTCAGTGGATTGGTGTGACTGATACTTCTAGCCTCAGTCATCTGACACAATCTTGGTAAGAATGTATTTACAATAAGAGCAATTAGTTTGTTTACTCAAAAAAGTTGCTGTAGAACAGAAATGTGAAATCTAGCAATCTTCAAATGTTTCGAATTTCAGTTCTCATCAGGCCTAGTCAATATGTCAGTGAAAAGAGATGGGGAAGTTATCCAAAACATCTGGATAGTACCAGGCTGCCTAAATCCTAATGTAAAATCTCAAAACTGAGGGTAATTTATAAGTAAATTGGTTCTTCACAACAGTATTAAAGAGGAGGAGGTGCTTGTCTCTGCACCTCAAATTCT
The DNA here is from genome assembly GCF_059951505.1 of Python bivittatus. Classification (NCBI taxonomy): domain Eukaryota; kingdom Metazoa; phylum Chordata; class Lepidosauria; order Squamata; family Pythonidae; genus Python; species Python bivittatus. The sequence continues at coordinate 46,257,276 of NW_028277125.1, read as the reverse complement.
GTTTGGGGCTCCTTTTAGATTAAACTAGTGGGGTGAGCAGGAGTGGGAAGAAAGTCCCATTGTATGAGCAGAAGAATATTCATGTGATACAGTTTTTCATTCTAGGAAATAAGACCTCCTATATAGGAACCAGAAAGCTGACCTTCTTGTGCTCTTTGCAGATTGGTCCTGCCCGATTCCGGGCTCCTGAATTGCTGTTCCGGCCAGATCTAATTGGAGAAGAATGTGAGGGATTGCACGAAGTACTGGTTTTTGCAATTCAGAAGTCAGATATGGACTTAAGGCGAACTCTCTTTTCCAACATTGTGCTCTCTGGAGGCTCAACACTCTTCAAAGGTTCCTTCTGATGCTTATTTGCCTTTATAAACATGCAGTGTTTGAACTTAACTTTTAACTTGTTCCTTTACCTTATTTGAAGCTATTGAAAATAATATTCGCTCCCCAGGAGTAAATATTGGCAGCAGTCCATATGATTCTTTTCCTGGAAGTAGGCAAAAATTGTTCCCAGGAAAACCCTTCTTCCAGCCCAATTGGAGGAATTGGAATTCAAATGCAGGCTAGATTCACATATTGTTTCTGGGAAAATAGTCTTAGCAATTCTTAATAGGTCTCTTTTTTAATATTAATGAGATGCAGTTTTTGTGTACTTTACTTAAATAAGTACTCCTATTGTATCATTTATCTGAAGTGTGCAGTTTAATACCACTTTGTGTGTTACTTTATTATATAGGAAGAAGATGTAGATGTTGTTTCAGGGCTTGTTTTGTTGATTCTAGATTTGTTTTCAGGAAAGCTAGGTTACTTGGTTATACCCTAGGTGGTTAACTTGAATTATTGCTTATCTTCAATAGGTTTTGGTGATAGGCTTCTGAGTGAAGTGAAGAAACTGGCACCTAAAGATGTCAAAATCAGGGTATGTAGAGCTTGTTTGGAGGCTCTAGCAGGGGAGTGCCGCTATTGTATACCCTTGACCAAAGATCAGTACACTCCTATCTGGGGTGGTCATCCTCTTCCACCAAGCATGCAGTTTTGGGAAGGATGCACATAGAGCAGTGAGGGAGGAAGGGGACACCCATCTAACCAGCCAAATCAGCCAAATCAATCCTGTTGGTCAACGGGTGACAGATATCACAGCCAGATTGCCCTAGCATTAATGGGACTTCAGGACCCTGTCACACTTAGCTTTAACTAAAATCCATTCAGATATTTTCAAAACAACATGCTCTTTTTTTTAATAGTAATTTTATTAAGAATTATAATTACAACAATAAAAACTAATACAAACTGAAAAAAAACTAAAAGAATAAAAAGAAAAAGCAGAAGGTGTAGAAGAGAAAGAAAAAAGAAAAAAATAGGAAGAGAAAAGAAAGAAATAATAAAAATATAGGGGAAAAAAAGAAATATATAAAGAAGTGACTTCCCACCTTTATCACAAGTATAAACAATTTTAGTAACTTAGCACCTTCTCTTAAAATACAACAAATGATCTCTTCTTCTCATATCCCAACTCTTATCTATAAACAAATCCATAAAACCTTGTTATTTCAGTCCTGATGTCAGCAAAAGTCTATTCAGGGTTACCAGAGATAACAACGTATCTATTTTAACCTTTATCAAATCAACCAACTTTATATTCCTTCCCTTTATTTCTAACAATCTTGAACTTTAGTCCCTTCAAATAATGTTGTAGAGCTTGATTTCTTTTCATTTTTTCTTTATCCCTTCTCACAAAATTTTTCAAAACTTTAACAAGCCTCTTTTGTAAATCCAATGTAGGAAAATTATCCAGGTCACTCTCTTGGTTTGTTGTTTGTATATCCTTTTTAATTATTAAGACATCAGCTGATTTCTTTGGTATGTCCAGTGTAACATCTTTTTCCATGTCATTCTTGTAGCCTATCATTTTTAAATCCACTTTCAACTCAGTCTTGATCTTGTCAGGTAAAACTTGTTCCTGTTCCATAACATCTTTTAGACACAATCTATCTATAGAGCAGACACTTTTAAAATTAACTTCGGGGTCCATTTTTCAAAAATATCCTTCAATATGTCCAATGTTAAAATATTTTGCTTCATTCTGTATTTGTAAGTCAACTTTGAGTGTTCTTCTCCCTTAATTGTAATCTTTAGTTCCTTCTAGTTCCCTCTAGTGTCCAATTTTTAAAGCCTTATTTTTTTTTTATTCAAGCATTTTCCCACAGGAAGGATTCTTTATAATTAATTCCAAAATCTTATTTCAAATTTATCTGGACCCTGTTACACACGCTGCTCCCAGGTTTGGCTTATGCTCACTCACTCACACACTCACAGCCTGTTGAGGCACGTGGATCTTGTCAGCCCCCCTTGCTTTCTACCTGGGTTTTCCAGATAGGTGTGGCTGGAGCAGACAGACACACAGCCCTGGTCAACAGGTGGGAAATAATTAGGGATACACACAAATCACTTCCAACCGAACACTGAGGCACAAGAGGTTCTTTGTAATACACAGAGACCCAGTGCATTTAAAGTAACAGCAAAACTTTACTGGTTGCAAGGTACCTTTGCTCTTTCTCATACACACACACGCGCGCTCATCCACACTTACCCATGTCCTTCCCAACTAGGCTGCCAGGCACTAGCTAGAAGGACGGAAGCTGCCAAGTCTGGATCCAAAGGTGACTCAGATGACTCAGCTCAGACAACTCAGACGACTCACAGTGGGTGGGCTTTGGGACCCCTTTTATCCCCAAAAGTCCTTGCTTTGTTGATTCACAAGTCTGGCAATTGTTGATAGGATTGGGGTTTCCATGTGCTCAGGCCCAACTTCTTTTGTCTGGTTCAGGTCACATTTTTCCTTTGTTTCCTTAAGGACTTACTACCGTCTTATCCCGAAGGGATCTCATAGACAAGATTCCTGGCTTTTGTCCTCTGCTTACATGCCTGCTTCATCTTTAGGTTATGGCAGCTTCAGCCTAGTCTTACAACCCTTAGTCCATTTGTAATTTTCTAAAATCAAAGTTTAAATCACCCTTTTGCTGTTATTCCCCCCAATTTTTTTTTAAAGTTTTTAAACTTGTAGTTAAATCTTCTTTCGGTAAAGATTGAAGGAAACTCACCTGGTGTTGTAAAACTTATCAATCCAAAGGTTCCTAATAGTTGAAAAGCAGTTAACAAGCAATTTCTGAAAGTGGTTAGAAAAGAAGTATGCAAATTTAGTGTCCTTTCAAAGGTGTCAATCATGGCTTGAGCAAGATAACTATTCCCTCATCTCTCAGAGCTCTAAACCCACCAGAGACCACTGTCTTGCAGTCTCCTCATGAGGAGCAATTGTCTGGAGCACTTGTGGGCGATCTCAAGTCCTCTCCTTATCTGGAGAGGAATTATCAAAGAGCTGATCTACTTGCCAGCTCTTCATTCCACCACAGTTGTCAGCTCCACTTTTCACAGAGCCATCTTCAGTCCACTGTTTCTTCCTTGGAAGTCCCAAAACAACATGTTCCAAAGAAAACCAGTAAGAATTGTGTTATACCTGAAAGACTACTGCATTTACTGCAGCAAATGGGAGGTTTTGGATCAGAGCCAACTTTTTCTAGATGCAAAATAACAGGGTTTTATAGAAGTGTAAAACATTTTATTTTGAACTGTTTTGAGCATGAAACTTGGTGAAATGTCTGCCTCGAGAACAAAATGGAGCATTTCAAGCATTTTGGAAGTATTTCAAGCTCAAACCAACCCATTTGTGGCTTAAACAACACACAGTATTTTGCACTTGAAACAATTAAAAACTTAAGCATTTTGCACTCGCCTGCATGGTGTCCTCTTAGGTAGTACATCTACAGTGAAACCTGTACAGCAGTGATGTGATCACTGTGGTCCTCATATGTTGCTAAACTACAACTCCCAAGATCCTTCATCATTGCCCTTGTTGGATGGAGTTGTTTAGAGTGGTAAATTAGTTTGGAGAGACTTAGATTATCTTACCACACACAGTTACTATGTTTGCACAATGCAGTTATCTGTGGTTCACTAACCTATGGCTTATGAATCCATTTTCAGGATTTACATGTCATACTAAATCATAAATTAACCATATGGACTGTGTTCACAAACATAATAGGCTAAAATGTGGTAAAGGTGATTTATGGTTCAGTATATCATGTAAACACAACCCTCTCTAGACTTCAAAGAGGCATTTTACCAGGTTGTCAGCCACAATAACAAGTACTTTTCTGGCTTTCAAATTGGGTGGTTGGGACTGTTAGGAAAAAATTCCAATAGCCTGCTACAGAAAAGCTTTCTAAGTTTGGTATATGGACAATAAATTCCTTCTCCTAAATCATCCCTCCTCTTATTTTAATCCCTAGATATCTGCTCCTCAAGAGAGATTATATTCTACATGGATTGGGTATGTACAACATTTCCTGCAGCACAAGTTGTAGTTTTACTTGCCTTTACATGGATCCACACACTTTATTAACATAAAAAGTGACTCACAGCATAAGAAAAGACTCTGAACTAGAGTCTTGTACTCTATATGGTGTACAACAGATTACTATTATTCAATAATGTGAAGGCTCTTTGGGGAAGGCTGAAACAAGCTTTTCTATAATGATATGCTAGTATGAAGAGACTGGAAACTCTAGTAGGATTATATTTATTCTCCTAAATGGGCAAGGGTGATGTTTTAGTAGAATGTATTTTCATACCCATTAAGGAAACACTGCCTGCACTTACTTGTGTTTACATAAAGTCCTGCATGTCCTTTGCACTGCAAAAGAACTTAAGCAAATTCTAGAAAGCAAGTTTACTCATTAAAAATCCCAATGGGCTAACTTGAACCCATTGTTGCCACATGAACTGAATGCACTCAGCACATGTGCATTATATTTAGAGAGAGTGCGAGTGCTGATGTGGTGTAGTGGTTAAGATGCTGGGGTAGGTGTGGCAAGACCCAGGTTCCAGTCCTCTTTTTGACAAAGAAGCCTGCTGGATGACTTTGGCCAGTTAATCTGCAATGAAAAAGCTCTCATCCTGCACTGGGTTGATTCAGGATAATAATAATAACATAGATGGATAGATGATAGATAGAAGATAGATAGATTTAGGTAAAAAGAATGTTGATTATTTTGTCTACCATGCTTTTGAAAAAAAAATTCCAGACATCCTTTAGTTTTCAATAACAACAGGGTGATATCTGAGTTTAGTAATATTTTTAGAAATCAGAATAAAAAAAGGTTGTTCCTAGTAGTCATGCATCTAACTCCTGTGTTTGTTCCTCCACAGAGGCTCCATTCTGGCTTCACTTGACACGTTTAAGAAAATGTGGGTTTCCAAGAAAGAATATGAGGAAGACAGTTCCTGGGCAATCCACCGAAAAACCTTCTAACCCTGGAGTGTTCAGGAGTCTCCTTAGATATTTGTTCTTATTCTCAGCTCTCTTTTCTGAATCTCTGAGGAGTTCCCTGTTTGTGTGTGCACGAATGGATAGATGGGTGCCCGCACACCCTGGACTTTCACAGAGCCAAAGAGAAAGCTGGGGTTTTGACTTGACTTCCGACTGGTCATGTGGGTGAAAATGAGACTTAACCCACCAGAAAAATCCATTCTTTATTTTTTTTCCTTAAGTGACCCACAAACCTTTGAGGGGAAGGAAGGGAACCCTGAATGTCTCAAAAGACACTATGGATAACATAAAAGTGAACAACAAGATAGAAATAAGAATATAATAAGTCAGCTAATGTTTGGTCTAATTCAGAATATACAGGCTAGGTTGGAAATTCTGAGCACAGAAAATGATAATTCGTTTTTTTCAGTGCTCAGCAGTTATTTTTTAGATGGCTAATTCAGAGCTTCCCTTTCTCCCCCCCCCCACCTTTTTCCCCCCACATATGCAGAAAAGAGAATAAGCACATTCTGAACTGTTACAACTCCATTTACTGCTATGTACATGTATGTATATTCTTAGGCTGGTGTTTGTGAATCTGAATCACAATATGATAGTTGGAGCAGTTAATTTTAGGAACTAGTTTATAATGCATGGCGTAGATCAGAAAGACTCTTTCTTTGTTCTTTTCTAGACATTTGGTTTTGGTAGCCTGTAATAAAACAGCTGTCATTTAACCAAATTGGGAATATGATTCCAAAATGTGTCTGATGGCCCATTCTGTTCTTCCTCTGCACACCGTCTCTCTTTTCCAAACATGTCTGTTCTAAATGTTAATGTTGATTCTTTCTGAAATGCAAAGACATTGTGTCTGTGTCACAACTTCTGCCCAAGGGGTCTTTAGCCAAGCTTGCTGGGGAGCCAATTGTTTTTAGACTTGTTTTATTTATTGAGAAGTTTTGGTGGTTACTGAACTACTAACTACTACTAAGATTAGTTCCACCACTTTCTCTGTCCTGTTATATTTGCTCATTGTTTAATACTAATACTAACATTTTAACAAAATATTTGTTAAATACTATGAGGTCAGTCTGGCAACCCTGCCCTATTATTTTTGGACTTGTTGCTTCAATGAATGCATCACATGAGGAAATAATGAATTGTCTTAGAATATTTGAATTCAGTAATAATCTCAAGAAGGAGGTTGGCATTCAAATGTAATGTTAACCACTTGGATTGATTTTACATACTACATAAAGGAAAATTAATCTGCTTTGAATTCAGTTTTTTTTTTAAAAATATATATTTTGGTGCTTACATTTTTTTTACTTTGCTGCTGAAAACCAAATATTTTTGCATTTTTGCCCACTTAAGTATTTGAAGATGAGGCATCAGGAAAAAAGCCTTGCGTCTACCAATAGCCAAATATTGGAAGAGAGACTGTAGTCAGAATCAAAGATTAAAGGACTTGTACTATCCCAGAGGAGAGAAGCAGAGTGTTTGCTATTGTAGTATATTATGAATGTGATCCTGTTGTGTTTTGGTTGAAAGCCTGTTTTTTCTTTCGGCATTCTCAGAAAAAGTACACAGGATTTAAGTAGGCAAACTGGATATTTAGTAGCATTCTGCCTCTACTTCAGCGCTTATAAGAGTAAGATCCATACTGGTTGAATGGATGGAGGAAAATATAGCTTCTCTTGCAAGCAGGCAGGTTAAATTGGTAGTGAAAATGCATATAATCTTGTGCATTATTCAGCCATCCCATAGTGTTAAAAATAGTGTAAGAGCTGAGGATACAGTTCTGCCTGTATACGTTTTGCTTAGTCCCCTTCTAGTGTAAGAACAAATATGTTTTTCAGAAGAGTCTTTAGTTATAATTGACATATAAGGGAGGAAAACAGACATATCTGAATTCAGCAAGGTAAGTTCTCTACCTGTGTATAAATAGCCAGTTGTATAATAGAGGAATGTGTGGAATCCTTTATAGCCATTTCTTCTCTTGCATAAAAAGGATGTTTTTGGGCAGAGTGATAATGTTCCTTTGATGAGTAATCAGATTTCAGCAACATTTCCTTATCTTCATTAATGAAAATCCATCGTGTAACAAAAATGAGTCTGAAAGATTCTGCCCATTTGACAATCCTCTAAGATTAAAGAATAGCATAGAGCATTTTCTGGTTTTTGAGTCTGTTGGGAATAATTGTTGAAATACTGAAAAAAGCATGACTGTACTCTACACTTTGTGAGACCCTTTTCTAAAAAAAAATGCTGCTAAGTTACAAACAGTTGGATATAACCATCTCTTCTGTGTCTCTAGATTTCCTGCTAGATTTATAGTTTTCTTACCTTGAATGTACCCTGAGCTGGGAGATCATATCCTTATTATAAAATAACAGTCTCCTAATTCAGTCATTGTTTTAATTAAACCTTCCCTGAAGAAGTCATTTAATTTGTTTTTTGAACTGAAGTTTCTGCTATGTTTGATTCAAAAGTTCATTGCATGCCTGAGCAAGATCTTAAGAAGTTGGTCTGCTTTGATTTTAACTCTTTGCTTTCTGAGCATAGGCTCAAGCAAGTACACTGTTGTGTAGATCAAGGTTTGAGTTGTAGATCTGTTTGTTGTGTAGAGTTGAACTTCTACACAAGTATACTTTTTTCTGTTGGCTCTAAATGTGTTCAGATACAGTAGAAGCCTGGGGTATTGACATTAGACAAATTTTAGAAAACTACAGAATTAAATGCAGGTTTAGAGGCAGTTTTGGTGGCCCAGTTACAAAAAATATCGAGTATTGTATTAGCTTTTCTTTTGACAAGATTTACGTACAGGGTAACCTGGGATTTCTCATGGAAGACCACAGGATTGGTTTTCACTGCAGGAAAGGGCAACTAGCCCATATTTCTTACCTTGCACTACGGTAATGTCACGTTTTATTCTAGTTGTATAGCATTTGAAATGTATGTCCAGTGCAGGCTATTACTTTGGAGGCCTTGAGTCTTGCTTGAGTTACTTGAAAACACAGAAAATTTTAGTATTAATGAAATTTGTACTGTAATTGCAGTAATGAAAGGATAGTTAGAAATAATAAGGGCTACAGCTTGTACTGGTATGGAGGACAGCAAACCATTACTGTAATTTATTTTAGTTCATGTTTATGGCAGTATGTATGTGAAAACAGCATTCCGATGTATAAACAGTACCTAATTATCTCCTTCCCTTCTTTCAATTCATGGCAATTTTTCCCTTGTTTTGACATCAGAAGCTGTAACATTGTATATTAAACAAACAAGTGCTTTCAACAACCTAGCACTGGTTTTATCAGCCTGATGCTATACTTCACACAGATGTGCAATCACTGTGGGGTATTGCCTACTATACATAAATAAAATTCTTAATATACAGTGTGGTTATTTCCTTGGAGAATCTGTTTTATGAATCCATTAATGTGAGTGGTATTATTTTCTTTTGAGCTTTAGTAAATTCTCATTGTTTGAAGAGTTGGTGCCCTCCTTGGAAGTGATTCTGCTTATACCAGATGCAGCTAGCATTAATCTTAATCCTCTACCTAGCTTTCATGGCATTCCTTAAGCCACCTTGGACTCCTACATACTAAACTAGCTTTCTCCAGTCTAGAACATTCCAGATGTGTTGGAGCTACAACTCCAGGTTATGCAGCCAAGGTGGCCTCATATAACTTGTATTTATATTATTATTGATAATATTATTTTAATTAATAGGGCTTTAGGCCTCAAAAGATTTAGGTTAGAGTCCTGTCTCAGACAGGAAAGGCCAAATAGTTAACATCCTTTCCCTTGTACTTTTCAGTTCCATCATGAATTTTTCAGGATAAAGGTTTAGCTAAAGCTATTTGCAAATGCTAATCAGCCAGAAATTCTCCTATAACTTTTACAATGCTTCTTGCTTTTGCAACCATCTTTGCTATGGCAGACACAGGATCAGTCAGGTGCCAGGTTACTTCAAGTCATATAATCCACTTATTACAAATCATGCCTTTTATATTTAAGATACTTTGGCTGAAATAGTTAGCTGCTAAGACAGATATCATTATTTGGATAATGATCCCTGCATCCTTCTAGTTCAAATATAACTGATTATTTTTAGACCAGTTTGAATTTGTTACAGTGCTATGTACAGTATTCAGAACTAGCTACAACTATCAGAAAAGCCTTTGGCCCTTATTGTAAGACTCTATCAGTGAAGGGATATGTATTCACAAAACACTAGTAATATTGCAGGGGGGTGAGGGGCATTTTAACAATTAAAAGGATCGACTTCATTGAGTTTGTAAAGCACCTACATTTTTCTAAGCACTGTTATTGACAGTTCCAGCTTGCTGGTTTACACTCTAGGAGAGCCCTGTAGTATAATAAATGGTTAAGGTGTGAACCAGGATTGGGTGGCAAGGACCCAGGTTCATATCCATTCTCACCATGGAAGCCCACTGGATTATTTTGGGCCAGTAATTACTTCTCAGCCCAATCCAGACTTGTAGAGAAAAACTGGGGTACTATTTATACCACATTCAGCTCTTAAGGATAATACAGGTTCTAAATCTAGAAAATAATAATGCAAGTGTAGTGGATGTGTGAAGCCTGCAGAGTGGAAAGCTGGATGTCCCAACACTTCTCCCAGAATCCTCTAGGTCTTCACACTCCGGGGGTAGCGGCTTGATTGATCCTCCTGCCACCACCTGTATTCCAGGGGAGCACCTCAGCTGGCGTCCACCTTCTAACCCTGCTATATAAGAGGGTTCACACTCTCGATGTTGGTTTTGTGGCAATTTAAGGGTCAAAATGCAGACAGGGAAAATCCTACAGCACCATTGCTTGGCCATGCAGTATAAATGCGTGTGGTGACTAAGGATTCAGCTCATCCTTCTGCTTGGATAAATTAAGCTTACTGAAAAAAAAGATGCAACATAATCGGCACACCTGAGTCAATGTGTGTGACAAAGAGAGCTGCCTACTCTGGGGATGTGGATTGTGCCTCTGGGCCTCTAGTCTGGCATGCAGGCTTACATTCAGAAAAGGAATGGAGAAAAGGAAAGCAGACACAAGCTCCACTGGGTTCGTTTTCCCTTTTTCGATAGAAAGGAAATGTAAAATTTCTCAAAGGGGACACACACAAAATTCCTGGTTGATATAGAAAGACAGCTGGTTTTCTTTCTCTCGCTTTCAACTTTTGCTTTGATGTTGATCTTGGGAAAAGGATGCTGCCTACCAATAGTCCTTAGTGCCCTGAAAAATAGATCAGGGCCAAATAATAGGAAATGGAGAAGAAGGTCCCACATTTCCTAGTAGGTAATTGTGACTTCTCTTACATCTATAATAATGAGAGAAAAGCTTAAGCCTAGCTCATACTAAGTATATTGTCTTAATCCCATCATTTGTGTTTGTATACTCTTACAGTATTTATACATTAGCATGATTTGGTGAAACCAGCCAATAGCCTGAGATGAGAACAACGTACAGTGGTACCTCGGGATACGAACTTAATCCGTTCCGTGACTCTGGGCGTATCCCGAGTTGGTCGTAACCCGAAGGAAATTTCCCCATAGGGTTCAATGTAAATCCGGTTAATCCGTTCCGCCCTCTGAATTTGGTCGCACCCCGAGGCAAATTTCCCCATAGGGTTCAATGTAAATCCGGTTAATCCGTTCCGCCCTCCGCCCGAATTTGGTCGCAACCCGAGGCAATTTCCCATAAGGTTCAATGTAATTACCGTTAATCCGTTCTGGCGTCCACGGACCACACGGAAAGCGGCCGGGCGCGGCGTGGTGCGGCGCGAAAATGGCCAGGTGCAGCGCGTCGTGGCGTGAAAACGGCCCGGCGCGGCACGAAAACGGCGCAGCCCGGCGCGAAAACGGCCCGGCGCGGCGCGAAAACAGCCCGGCGCGGCGCGAAAACGGCCGCGGACCATGCGGCAGGGCCGGAAAAACAGCCGCGGACCACGTGGCACGGGCGGAAAAATGGCCGCGGACCACGTGGCACGGGCAGAAAATGGCCACGGACCACGTGGCACGGGCGGAAAATGGCTCGTACCCCGAGGCGGAGTTCGCAAACCGAGGTAAAATTTTGGGGCCAGAGCTGGTCGTAACCCGAAAAATTCGCAAGCAGAGGCGTTCGTATCCCGAGGTATCACTGTACTTTCTTAGAAAGTCATCTCAATGTTAACCACCACCTAGCTGCCAAATCAAGACCATTACACACAAAAAATAGATTTAAAAAAGGATGTTTAATGAAATGAGAATCAATGCAATTAGCATATAAATTGAGAGCAATAAATTAGTGAAGCCATCCAACAATACAAAAGCTGTAAACATTTCATCATCCCAATTTCTATTTTGAAGGCAAAATGGCAGTTGCAGTAGCTAAGGCTACTGCCTAAACAAGGTGAGTGATACTTGGCACACACAAAGGAGGATGTGACTTGGTCCTACAGTGATGTGAACTGTTTTATCTTTACTATAGCAACCAACAGCCAAAAATGTTGGATGCAACATTTTTCTTCCATTTCCCACTGCAGATTTTCACTCTAAAAGTGCTACTTGGAGTTCTGCAGCTGGTTTTGCAGTATCATTTTATGCCAAATTACAGGCCCCTGAATGCAAGGGTGTCCTATTCAACCAGTAGCATTTCTGGTTCAATTTGCAGAGGAAACAGATTTCTCTGTTCCCTAAAAACAAAAACAGCACTGGATTTTTGAATGATTCCAGAAAACGTTGGGATTTGCCTAGCTTCTTTTGCCAATGACTGATCAATAAAAGATGCAAACAGGAAAAGAGCAGACCAACAGATTTTTGGCTTGCCCTCCCATACTGCAGAGGTAGAACAGAGTTGGTCAGCTAATACTATTAGTTGCCTACTGGAATTTCACGATGAACCTCTCTTACAGCCATTGCACATAACAGAAGGCAAGGGTATGCACTTGGTGCCCTCCAGACATTTTAGACTAAAATGCCATTATCCTCAGATAACATGGATTGTGATCAGGAATTATGGGAAATGTAGCCCAAAACATCTAGAGAAATCAAGGCTATTTCTGTCTAGGCCAGTGTTTCTCAACCTGAGCAACTTTAAGATGTGTGAACTTCAACTCCCAGAATTCCCCAGCCAGCTGTATATCTATATCCTGTAGATATGCACGGACCACTCTAGCCCTTACCTTTATGCAGAACAGGGGAAAGTGGATTTCCAGCATAAGCATTAGGACTCCAGAACAGACTGAAAATGCACGACTTCAAATACAACTGCATCCACCTCCAGGACTCGCCTTTTTAAAACAAATTTCTATCTTGAAGCTATGAGTGGGAATACAGTGCACTCATTCTCTTGAAAAGGATGAATGTTGACTGTTTCAGAAAAGCTGTTTTATAGAAACCGAGTACCCTGTTGTCCACAATGGGAAATCATTGAGTTACATCTATTTCAGCTGTATTCAGCTAAATCAAACTTGACCACCAATCCAATGCAAAAAATAGAGATAATGGAATATGTGAATCCTACCTGTCACCTGTGGCAAAGCTGTAAACAGTATCTGGAGGAGGGGATACAAAGACCAGAAGGTTGCTAAGTTACTCGACTCTATCCCCCCTTATTAATAAGCATAATTTTTAATTGGACTGCTTAGCTCCCAAGCCTGGACATGAATTAGTATCAATAGGATCAGCAAGTAATTGACAAAAGACTTTTAAAAATATGAGATGATCACTTTTTCTGGACAACTTTGGATACAGAAGATACAAATTTTCAAGTCTCTAAGAATTCTACAAGGCTGACCAGACCTTGGCCAGACTCACAGGAAATTCAAGATAATTCAAAAGCTTCCATTTATCTTCCACTAGCCAATGCTGATCTGAAGAAGATGTAGCAATTCTTTTTATTCCCACTCTTTCCTTTTTAAATGAGTCATGCAGTTACTGACAATGGGAAAATACTGCTTGCTGTGATCTTCACTCGCAATTAAATAGTCTTGATTTCTCGAGAGTGACTCTCTGTAAAAGCCTGACGCTGAGATTTCACTGTCTGAAGGCGTCTGCCATGCAAGTTGAATTGTGACCAGGTGAGGAGCTGCAGTAAAGCACAGGTCATGGGGACAAAAACGAGGAGGTAGAAGCAGCCCTGGCGTAGTGTAGATTTCCAGGCTACACTGGAAGCCAACCTTGGCTGGGCACTCACTATACTGCTCAAGGGATCCCGTTGAAAAATGTCATAACCTGGGTCAACAAGAGAGATGGTTAAGAAAGATTAAAATTATTTCAAGAATTGAGAGGGTCTAATTTTGATCTTGCCATCATAATTTCTACTGAAAACCATTTCTTCATTTCTTTCCCCATTGTATTAAAGGCACTTCCAGATGAACAGCCCACCTGATGCCTCCATTATCTGGTTTTGTAATAATAATGAAATCAGGCTTGAACAAGCTCTCAGTATTTATAAGCAGGACATTACTGGGATAGGCCCATTTACTTCTTTGTAAGACTGTATGATTCACAGAGCAAAGAGTAACAGAGCTGTCCCTCCTGATCAACCAACCATAAGGAACGCCCTGCCTGTTCCACAACTGATTTCCTTCTCTCTTTTTAGCAAAATAGTAAAACAAAGTGCAGCAATAAGGGCCAAGTGACACTTCAACTCTTCAGCAGGGCGGTGGGGCTGGGGACTCAGTTCACTTTTGTACTGCAACTGCACTTCTCAGGAAGATCCTTCAGTAGAAATACAAGTATTTCACTACATGAAGTGATCTGAGCAAAACTGGAAAAAAAAATTCTCTTAACAAGAATCTTTCCACCTTTAAAAGATTAGATTGAAATCTTTTCCATCAAGCAGATTTAGTGGTAGAAAACCTCCATTCCTTTTGGGGGCACCTACTGGATATGAGATTTATTCATGAACAAACTATCCTAGCTTGCTGTTTCAAGCCCAAAGCTCTCCTGTGTGGTATCTGGAAAAGCAAAGCATGGACCACTGCAGCACTGAAAGGAAGAGGTTTCTTTCTTCTGTAGATTCACAGTTCAGGAACAAAATCTAGGACAACCTTAAAAAGAGGTACCACTGTGCTGCTTCTTTCCCAGACATATTCTCAAAGAAAAAAAGATTTGTAACTGATAAGCTGACAATTAAAAGCAAACAATGAATATTGTTATTGCTGTTGTTGGTAGTTACCTGCCCAATCAGAAAAGCTATCAGTTACCCTTCTCTGATACCCCATCTGGCACTTCACCTACCAGTATAAGCAGAGAGCAGCCAGGTGCCAATCAAGGGGGCAAAGGTCTGGCCTGGTTTAGTTACCAAGGCCACCATGCCAAACAAGAGGGCTGAGGCAGCCTGCTGCCTCCGATTTAGCACCAAGTCTTCGTCCACCAAGTCAGACACCACCAGATTCAGCAACTTGCAAGTCCCTTCAGTAAACACACGGTTACTAAGGAAAAAGAGAGGGAAGCTGTTAACCGAAGGCACTAGCACCAGGCCAAGAGCAATTCCCAGTACATTCTTGGCTGCTTTGAAATAACTGGCAGTTAACTCAGTGCAAGGAATGCTGTGCATGTCTATGTGTGTGTTTATTTATGTACATGTGTATGTGCTTGCATGTGCATGAATATATCTGCAGACAAGAGCTGGTTCAATTTTGTTTTCTTTGTAATTGGCCTTCCTCCTAGGTTGACCTAGGTTTATATATTCAGGAAAAGGCCCTATAAAAGAAACACAGAAGCATGTGGAGAAAGCCTCTACCTGCAACCACTACAGCTCAAACAGCCTCCAAAATTCATCAGCACAAAGTATAAAAATTCAGTGGTGCAATTTTTAATCATTTTGCAATCAGAAATATGAAAAACCTTGGAACATCATCCCCACTGAGGTGAGATTGGCCCTGACCCTACTGGCCTTCCGGAGGGCCCTGAAAACTTGGTTTTGCCATCAGGCCTGGGTTCTCATGGGAATACAGAGCCTGCAAAATGGCTGTATTGGATGTAAGATTTTGATTGCACTCTCCTGTTTTCTGTTTATAGCTTTTAACTGCTTTAATTGTCTTTAACCACTGTACATAATTGTTTCGACAGTTTTTCACTTTTACTGTTTTAATTGCATGAGCTGCCCAGAGTCACATATGTGAGATGGGTGGCTATATAAATCCAATAAATGAAAAATAAATAAATGGGTAAGTTGGTAAGTTTCTCCAGGGCATAAAGCATCTATTTCCTTTCAGCCTCCTTCCCCACAATGAAAAAAGGATCAAATTTACCCCCATTACAGTCTGACTTTAATGAAAATAAAAATAATAAAAAATGTGGTCCCTAGCCAAAAAAAACAAAAGCACCTGTCCCTGCTTTAATGTGCTTCTCAGTCTGGCACCAACCACAGCTCGGTTCACCAAATCTTTAGCCATATCAGCACATTTTAAAACACTTCATTCTGCAGGAGTTAGATTTGTAATATCAAAACAAAAACACTGAGCTTCAGAAATCTGATCCCCCACAAATTCAATCACCCCAAGAGAGCACTGGTATCTCAACAGGTATAAATAGTTAAGCATACATCCCAGAATTAAAATGTTAAGAGTCTAGCTTCACTTCTATGACATGAATCCATGTCAAATATTTTACCATAGCAGCTGTAGCCCATTGTCTATACCTAGCCCAATCCTCCAGTGTCATAGCAATGAAGCAATAAATACCTGGCTATGAAGAAACAGAGCAGGTAGATCCAGTCAGGTCCAGCAAAGAGCATAATCACACTGAGCAACAGCTTTAGGAAAAAAAGCCCTCGCACCACAGCATATACACCCCACTTCCGGCAGAGAGAGAGGAAGTAGAGGTTGTTGAGATGAGGAGCCACATAAGAAACACCTGAGACAAACAGAATCAATGGAGAAGAGCCAGAGCTTAATGGCAGAGTCTCTACTTTACATACAGAAGAATCTCTTGGCATTTAGATGTAGGGTAGGAAAAGAGATCTGCCTAAAATCCTGCAGTCAGTGCCAAACTAGATATGTTTTTTCTTGGTAATGACCTTCTTCGCATCTATCTACTCAGCAAGAAATGAAGGCATATACATTTTGAGTAAACCAGCTAAAAGTTACTTTGGGGACCATTTATCTTAAGAACCCAAAGCATAAAATTGACTTGGTTACACTGGCTTAAAAAAAATATTTCCAGACAATGGTGACCATAATGCTTCAGCTAAGATGGGATCATATATTTTCTATCTTTGAGGAGGAGTAACATCCACTCTCCAGTCCAGCTTTACCAGCTTTGCACCTCTATATGTGTTGAAACACCATTTCCATTGCCCAGTAGCATGGTCACTATATGTTGCAGTCCAATACATCTAGAGCACAATTTCTGGAAAGAAGAAACTATGGCTGAGCAGTGCCTCCTACTAGTCCCACCTTGGACTTACCTAGAAGAAATGATCCCATTGAGAGGGAGATGCGATCAGACAGCAAATGCTCCAAGAACAGAGGGAAGAAGTTGCTGTTAAAGTGGCAGTGAAAAACCTGTAAAACACATTTATGAGACCTCTAAAAAGGGCAATCAGAGAACAAATAATATACTGTATCGCCAATGAGATACCTGTCCCACATACATCCTACTTGGATGCAAGCTAAAGGATAAATATTCAAGCCAGTTCAATGGGTCTGTATCAGATCATAAAGAATCAATTTGATTACTTTGCATATCACTGACTTCTCTAATCAAGTATGTTCCAGAGAACGATGAAACCAAGAAGCCTATATTGCACAATCATCTCTAAACAAACCGTGGGAAGAGAGTAACTATTAAATGTGGAGGCAGGAAGATATGAATATTCTCACACAAGCCTCTGTCTTGACATCATGGTCTCAAAATTATTCTAAAGAGGTTGTGTTCTAATACTTTCAAGATGCAGATACAGCTGACTTCATAACACAATAATTATTTACACCATATTATATATTACTTTGGTTGTACATTACTTTTGCTAACATGCAAAGAAACCACAGAGTCTACGCTGCCAATTAATACTAACACTGTATCAACATCTGCAGATGTTAAGAACAGTGCTTCTACTCATCATATAATAGGAATCCCATGTTTAAAGACAGAATGGCCTCACAGCCTTTCCTCCTGTAATATGAAAGTACACTGATAAGAATGCAGAAAAGGAACCTTTGTTTTATTGCATACCATAGCTTTTGAAGATTAACTTCAAATTTCTTCCCAAAGGGAAGACACTGCATTTCTCTGGGTGAAAAAAAAGCACAATGATATTTAGAGTTTTCAGGAATGTTCTTATCCCACCATACAAATTATTTTCTCCAAGAAACAGGAAACTGAAGGTTTAGCATAAGTCTTCCCAATAGCTGACTTCTTGTCACACACAGCCAAGATAAGACTGATTAGTCAGATTCATTCTGAAATCTTTTAGATCAACACCACTTCCTAATTCCAACTTCACCAATCTATCACTTTCTAGATGTGTTGAACTACAGTTCTCAGAATTCCTAGCCAATGTGCTCCTCAACCAGACTGGCTGAGAATTCTGGGAGTTGTAATTCAAAACATATATTGAATACAATTGGCAGAGAATATCATGGGAGATTTATGAGATTATGCAGAAGATCACCACCACTCTACTGGGTAGGGTCTCTATCTACATTGCTAACTGGGCTTTTCCCTAGCAGTTAGTACTGTTTTGTTAGAGAGAGACTATGCAACTCCTACCTGCATTAAATTCATAGAGACAAACCATAGAAAATTGTGATGCCTGGAGAGCTGTTTGAGATACTCAGCCAGCGTGATTCTTTTCTCTCGATTTCTAGAAGGATGATCAATATATAATCTGCAGGAACAAATTACCACTTTTTAAAGACAGCCCACGTAGTGAATTCAGATCCTTATCTTCTTGAGCACTTTACCCTCTTTACCTAACTAAGAGAAAGTTCCAAAGCAATCATATCCTGGAAGAACAAGATACAAATGAATAATATTCTCTATCTTGTCCCTTACATAGAATGGTATATTTTTATCCAGTTACCAAACCAAAAGCAACACAGAATACAATTTGTTTAAAAGAGGACTTCAGTAAAACTTTCAAAGGGAATTTGGTACCATTCCATTACAAGCAAGAACCATCTGTGCTACAGGGTTCATTTAAAAAGCACTCAAGTATAGTACAACTGGGCTTGAAGTATATTCACACAGCAGATACAGATATCTTCTTTCATTCTTCTGTATCTCTCAACATTAAAGCTAGAAAGTTCATGGGAAAGGTTACAGGACATGAGGAAATATAGACAATTATCACCAACTATACTGAATCAGAAGGGGACAGCCTGGTGTCTTTCAGATATTTTGAGCCTCAAGTGCATAATCCTTGCCCTTGGGTCATGCTGGGTAGGGCTGATGGGAATTAAAATTCTAAACTTTTGGAGGGCACTGCAAATATCCAGGTTTTATTATTTACTGAATTATAAATTATATACAGAGAAATGGTTTGGTGTAGTGGTTAAGGCACCAGGCTAGTCCGTTAGTTGGTGTAGTGGTTAAGGACCAGGAGTCCGTTAGTTCTAGTCCTGCCTTAGGCATGAAGCCAACTGGGTGACTTTGGGCCAGTCACCCTCCTTCAGCCCTAAAATTCACCCTCCCAGTCACCCTCCTTCAGCCCTAAAAATTAATTAAGCCACCTTAATTTTGAATAAAAGGAGCTAGTGAGCACACATTAAAACATTTTATTTCAAACATTAAAAAGTTTGCATAACACTGTTCTAAAACAAAACTATTTCATTTACCTCCCAAAGGTTAGAAGTGCTAGATATTAACCAAATGCTTTCCAGAAATCCAATCAAATAATCTTAGACAATTGCTAAGAAGGCCAGTTCTTAGCATTATATATATTATTTGACCAGCAGAAAAAGCCCTCGAGTACCAGAATGAACAGACTTGTTCTGCACAAACCTCATAGCTTTCACATGTATGGATTAAAAGTATCCAGTGTTCAGAGGGATTAAGTGCCAAACCCAGTTATAACAGCTCCATACAGAAGTGCCAAAACCGTATTCCTATATAGTTTAGTAATTTACATTTTCCACTACATTTGGAAAGCATAGTTTCCTTGGTTTCCCACCAATTATGGATCAGAAAGCTCAGTCATGTACTGCTTTCTAAAAAAAAACTATATTCTTTACAATTCTATCTCCTTAAAATTTGAAGTCTTTGTCACTTCTTTCACAAGGAGTAAAACAATACTTGGAAAAAAGTGACTGCTATTTACCCACAATATTTTGTATCCACTGGGCAAGAATTAGAAGAAATATTATACAACCCAACACCACTCACTCTTTTAATGCTTCATTTTCATCCCATTTCATGTGTCCATCTGTCTGAAGCCACTGCCTCAGCAGCCATGTGGCCAAGGTAAACCCAAGTGCTGAGCAGAAAGCCAGAGCCACACAGAATACCCTGAAGGAGAAGAAGTCCTCTTTGTTCCACACAGCATAGGACATAAAGACTGAGAGGGAACCAATGGCACTAAAGAGTGAAGAGTAGAAGTTGAGGTCAGTCCTATCCTTTGCAGACACAGCAAGATCAGCAAGCAAAGCATTCTGGTTTAGATCCACCATGGTAAGGAAGCTGTCATACAGGCAGAGACAGATAAGGAACTGTAAGCCTGGGTGGGACCAGGCAATCCAAAAAGTCAGAAATGATACAGCAAATAATGGACCATTGTGGCTTAGAGCTTTGAGTCTCTTCAAAACAACCTCTGGAGTGGAGATTGCTATTCCTGACCTAAAAAGAAGAAAAATATAGTCCATGAAAATTGGTGGAGCTTCATTTCACTATCTTAAATTAAACATCACTTTTTGGCCAAATAGTAAACTAATTTGTCTGAAGCATGGATTCAAAGTTTTTTCCCTGACATTCTCCTTTTTCAGGAAAACTGTCCTCAGAGACCAGCACACAAGTAGAAAGTAATTTTCCAACATCAAATTGCTCATTAAAGAGTTGGAGGCCTTTCTCCAAACTCAGAGAAAAGGAACATTTTGATATAGTCTAGGTCTCTGAAAGGTTGGCAGTCTAAATTGATACAGGAGGTTAAACTTGATTACTTCACAGCCTGTCAAATTATAGGGAAATTTAAAGCAAAAGACATCCCTCTTAAGGGGAAAAATAAGAGACATTTTTTCCAGTAGTAAAGTAACCCACATAGCTATCTTTTTTCCTGTGAAACTTCTGTTTTAAGCTACTTTTTGAGTATGGAATCTGAAGGTCTGGAGGGCCAAGACGTATTACTGTGACTGGTGTGAAGTCTGACATGTTTAATTAAACATGCTTGTTCTAATTATTACGTTCTTTTGTATTGTTAGTGAGCTTCCCTCTGTCTTCCTATACTGTTTAGACTTTGAAGTAGGACATAAATGAAACTCAGCTTACTGCTGGGTGCTAAGAAAAGCTCTGTCACTCAACCAGCCAAATAGAGGATCGTTGAGGCTGTTCCAGATCAGAAAAACAGTCTAGGAAAAACAAAGAGTGAGACTTAGATGTTGAAATATTTAACCTAATCTTTCATCTTACAAGTTAGTCCTGCCTATATTGGGGAAGAATGAACACAAAAACAGAAATAACTATATATACCCTTTTAAGGAGCTGCTGAAAATTACATCAAGGGTGCCCGATCCAAAGCACTTTTACCCACTTTGGATCTGAATACTGCATACCTCTAATCTATATAAAAAGTTTTTTTTATGCTTATGCCATATTCTATCAGACCAATTACTGCTGCTATAAATAGCCACCATTCATTTTAAACTTTACCCAGAATAATAGCAAGCTACAGATTTTACATTTCACTGTCACTGAATCACAACCACTGCTAATTCTTTAGTACACATATATTTGCCACATGTTCACATACAAACATACTTGCTAATTGAGGATATCAGTTTATGCATCTATTGGACTTTTTCTATGACATTTATGCCAAATAAGCTTATTTAATCTCTGAAATATCACATGCTTCATCATGGATTCTAAATCAAGAAGAAAGGAAGCACCTAATGCTGATTTTCAAAGTTCAGGACTTACCTCCCCAATCCAGAAGGAAAGTTTATCGATTTTATATATGGAAACAAAGGTGTCCACGTAGTAGAGGAGAAACACATTGTGCAAAATTGAAATAAAGAGAGACAGGGATCCATAGACTACTCCAACAGGAAAGTTGAAGAGACAAGCTAATAGCCTGAAACCCATGTTGATTCAAGTTCTGGACATCACCTCCAGTTCCAAAATGATCTCTCTGTCCAGCACTTGCTGGCTTGTTGGTGGGACCAAACCATCATTAACTCTGTTGGACAGACAACAAGAAAGTGGGAAATTCAGTGTATAGGTCTGATGCATTCCCTACTCCTTTTTCAAAGAAAGAAAGAGACTATTTAGACTGCAACAAGGATTCCAACCTCAGTCTTGCTCTGTGGTTCAAAAGGAAATTTATAATAGGATTTATACACCACAGTTATTTTAACAACAGCAAAGGAATTATACATCATATGACAGCAGTTTTCAGATCAAACTTACTGCTATGTTGTACTTTGGACATTTATATGTTGCTCGTAATACAAGTCAAGCCTACTGTTTTGCTGATACTTCTTCATAGTTCCTAATTAAGTGTACAAAATCAATCCGTTTGTTAATTTAAAATTAAACAAACTAGAATGTCCTAACCTTGTATCTCAAATGTCTAGTAGTGGGACTGGATGGAGATGATGGAATTCATACTCTAATCTTGAAGAAGGCTAAAATGTATTACTAATATTATATAAGAAGGGATGCTGAATGTATAACTTTTAGTGTGCTTATTTTATATTATAGCCACCTTCCCATACATGGGTGCTGTCCAGAGGTCTTTGGGCTATAATATATTGAATTCTCAGTTTTTATGCAGGCTATGTTCACACAATATGTATACTCATGGTTAGTTGAATCAAGGTTTACTCAATTTTCTGGGTTGATATAACACACTGAATTATTAACCAACCACACAGAGTGAGTTCTTACAATATTCAAGGCTGAAATGTGGTTTCCTTCTAAGTCTCTCAGCATGTTGTTCCTATGCAGCTATAGACTAACTTCTGAGATGCTTTTTCTATAGAAGGGTTTCTCCCCTTTCTGGGAAAAAACAAGAAACACAGCAAATGTGTGTGCTGTTTAAGCCTCTTGAAAGCACAAGTTATTTCCAAGGCTCCTTTCAGAAGATTATGGCAAGCCTAAAGATCAGTAAGATGAAATATGTGAACTACAATACTTGAACTTCTGCAGCAGTTCACCTGGCACATTGGTACACTCATTACCTTAACCTGAAGGCATTGGCAGATAACATGCTAAAAACAAAAAACACAAGTTTTGCACTGGATGGTGTCTTCTGAATTCAGAGGTAGATTTGACCTTTTTCAATTAAATCTACATAATTTTATTTCACCATAACCTGAACAGAATTATTAGTTTAAAAAAATCCAAATAGGAATCTAATACAGTATATTGGAGAGGGAAGGAGAAAGAGTAAGAAAAATGTAAAACAGATTCTTAGATGGCTGATGTGTTGTCGAAGGCTTTCACGGCCAGAATAGATTCTTAGATGCATTTAAAATTAAGATTTTCACATGCAAAATTGACCTCCAATGACAGCCAACCACAAATAAACACTACTATCCCATGATGTATGAGTTAAACAAACAAGGAAATTATTTCTCATTTCCCAGCAATGTTATCTGATCTACTTCCTCTTACAAGAAACTAAATTCAACCCTTTGACAATTATAACCAGAAGCATTTTCAATCTAAATTTTTAGTCAAGATGTTGCTTATCTAAGCCATTAATGAGAAGCAAACCATAATATTCATACTCAAAAGAAAATGCTTGGCAGCTTAAGATACCTAGAAAATCACACTAAAGTTCATGGACTTTGTGCATTTTTGAACACAGAAAAACCCGTAAGAGTTTGTTGGATGGCATTAGTATTCCATGTTTAATCAGCTCTTTTGGAATCTAAACACTTTTTTCCTAAGGAAGAAAATGCTGTGCCTTGTTCTATAGCTAGGCCATCTATTTTAAGAGTAAAGTCCTCAGAAACCTGTTTGTTTTTGTTTACATAACTTTATAAAGATAAGGCAACCTTCCACAGCGTGGTATCCAGGCTGCAGAAAACTGGAGTTATGAACACTATATTAGGTTGCAACTAATTTTAGGGCTCAAAAAGAGAAAAACACTGGCAGGAAAATCCTCTCCCCTGTTCAATTTTCTGAAAGTAAGTACAACTTAAATCTGTGGGCCAATGATACCAGGAACCATTCATTTCAGGCAGAAATAAATGGTAAAGGAAACCGGACATACTTGGAGGCTTTGGCACCGGGTGATGGGCACTGCACACTGCCATGGCTGCCCCTACAAAAGCTCAGAAAATTGGGATGGAAAGGCCCACTCTGAGAAGAAAGGTGAGAATTTCATGCACAAGTAGGTAACTGGATGCATACGTCTCATGCCATTTTCCACAGGAGTATAACAGGAAAGTGACACATTCTACAACTGACCACCACATAGCACACATATACATTTGCAATACCCTTTTATTCTTGTGTACAGGCTTCTGTGGTCTAGATCAGTGTTTCTCAACCTGGGCAGTTTTAAGATGTGTAGACTTCAACTCCCAGAATTCAGAATTGAATTTGGGAATATAGATGGGAGCTTGGGAAGCATCCTTCAGCTCTGCCATTCAGCATGACAGGCATTAGAGAAGAAGCCCAAAGAAATACCTCAAAGGATGGGTGGGTAGTCTGACTCGGGGCATGAATCTGTAAGCGCAGGAGACCAAGAGGCGGCGAGCTAACCGTCCACCGCGACATAAACCGTTCTAGAACGTCCACGGAGAGGGGTTACCTCAAACTCGAAGGACTGAGAACGAACATTCTATAAAGGAACAAAGGCGGAGGAGAATTATAACAAAACTCTTTAACGAGATAGGCTACTATAAACGAAGAAGGGAAAAAAAACCCTCAAGGAAGTCATGAAGAGTTTTGCCTACCCAGCCATCACCAACCAGAATCCACCGGCGTCTCCGGCCCGAATTCATCTCTTCCGTTTTCAGCTTCGCGCAGCCGTACTTCACTTCTCGCAGTTCCAAGTGACGTTCACAGGACGGCCATTTTTAACCCTAAAAGCGGAGGATCTTTAAATGCCATATTTGATGTGGGCAATCATAATAATAATTTTTTTAAAAAAATCGTGCAGTATAATTGGTACATGTCAGGAAAGTGGTTGTTTTTTCTTGGCGCTGGAAAGATATTGCGAATTTTACTAAAAGGTGAGATCCGCATGCTTTGCGTCCAGCTTTAGGATGTTTTCTTCTCGGTCTTAGTTAATTTTTAAAATATACTTTAAATTCTGTTTATAATTCTGGATATTTTTTTTGTCCTATAAGGATTCCAAACATATGTAGGGCATCATGGAGATGATATGCAGAGAGTGATGTGGGATAATTGTGATTTTTAAAATATAATACAGTAAGTTAGGAATATTTCAGTATTTACTCAATTCATTTGGATTCCAATGTGGCAGCCACAAAAATAGATCTGTAATTTTAAAACATAAAGCAATGCATTTTCAGTATTGCCAAGAACTGAGTTAGATGCACATTATGGAAAAACTGTGGTTTTCATTCATTGTTGGGATACTGACATACTCCATCAAATTGCTTCCATGTTAGAAAAGAAAAAGTACAGTATCTCCACGAAATGCTCGACACAACTGAGTTGTTTGGCATTGTGAAGAGACTCTCACCTGCCTGTCTCCTCCAGCATTTGATTACAGAACCTTTAAAGGTCTGTTGCAATGTCTTCAATTAGTTTGCCAAAAAGCTCTCATCACCTGGGCTGGTCTAGATGCCACCTTTGATGTAGTGTCACCAATGGAGTGCTTAGGCACTTTTTTTTGGATAGTTAGACTGGATCAGTACTCAGTTTGAATATGCGGACAGGGTGACTTGGAGCAATATGTCCCACTATTTGTCCTCTGGATCCTTGCCTAGTTTGGGTTGTACAGCACTGTGAAAACAAATTGCCCCTTAGACTTTCTGATTTTTTTGCATATCTATCACTGAACCTCATCAAAATTCCATGGTGGTCCTGTGGTACGTAAAGGGAGTTTGAAGAAATAATACCAACTGTTAGTATTTGTTTTATTTATTTTATATAGAGAGCCAGTTTGGTGTGGTGGGTAAGGCACCAGGCTGGAAACCAGGAGACCATGAGTTCCCAGGAGTCAAGACTGACTTGAAGGCACCCAAACAAATAAATAAAATAACCAAAGTCATCCAACATGTAATGTGCATAGGTATCTGGTAAAAGCCTTACACTGTAATGCCAAAACAATATTGCATGTGTCATGATATCATCACACAAATGACATGAATTCTGTACCTGAACCATTTTGCAGCATGATACACATGATGTCATGTATGCCCATACAAAGGGGTGGGCTTCAGTTACAATTCTGCACTTGCTATCTTGCAGATTTTGACACATACATACATATTGCAGACATCCATGGAGTGGTGGCTTCTTCAAGGTAGGCAATTTAGGTAGATGCAGATTATCTTGACCCATTTCAAATGGATACATTGGCACTAAACAATAGAAGTATTCCCCCCCCCAACAAAAAACCCTAATCTCCCCCAAATGATCTCTCAGAGTCAAGTTTTAGCTCTGTTCAAAAACTCAGTTGGGGAAGATGGTTCTTATATATGGGGACAAGTTGTTCCACAGAAGGATGTCAGCATTGAAAAGGCCCTGCTATGGCCTTTCTGCTTTTATGTCCCGATTTTAACTGTTTTTGATTGTAAACTGCCTTTGGCAGTCAGCAATAAATAAATAATAAACAGTATATAAATCCATTGATAAGGTAATCTGTTTCAGCATATTTGACTATTAGTTATTCATTAATTTGTTGAATTCTGCTAGTGTAATTTTTAATGAATATAGGGCACGATGGAATCAGAGTTGTGGTGTTTTTAGTATGTGGAATAAAATCTTATTTAAATCAACGGGTCTGTGTAGTTCAGACCTGCACAACTTGGCAATAGGTAAGGGCCAAAATTAAATAGGCTAAACTTCTTCAGGCCGCAGATAGGTTTTTAGTGCCTCACTTTCCAAGTAAAGTTATAATAATGGGATAATAATTTTTTTATTTGCAAAATAGTTTAATCATTAATTGTACTATAATTATTATAGTATAATTAATGATTAAACTATTTTGCAAATAAAATAAACCATATTATAAAAAAGGAAAATTTCAATTATTACACTTATTACTTAAGAAAAAGAATATTACTTTGGTACGTTTGAATATATTTTTAAGGTTTTCTTACTGTTTACATTTCGTTAATGGGATGTATTACACTTCTTGTCAGCAATCAGTTTATCGTACTCTGGAATCATGTTTGAAATCGATGTTTTCAAAATATCTTCCAAATGTTCATCGGTTAGAGTTGATCGTTGCTTGTTTTTATTCACATTCATAATGGAGAAGGTTTATTCACATATGTAGGTACTCCTGAATATGCTGAAGACCTGTAAGGCACCATCTAGCAGATTTTTAAACTTTCCCTTATCCGAACTCTTGTAGAAGTCTTGAAGGCTGGTTTCTCTGTGTTTATTTCGATAAACTGTTGAGCACTGAAGTTCAATAACCTCTAGCTGTAAATGTGCAGGGAGTTCCTGTGGATCCACAGAGAAAGCATCTTCAATTAACTTAAATTGAATGTCATCTTCTTTGGACAGTGTCAGTCTTCTATCAAACTCCTGGATCAAAAGTTCAATGTCATTTGAATATTTTTCTCCTAACTCATCATGCTTACACAACGGAATATGTTTCATACACGTAGTAAAGTGGCACATTTCTACTTTTGTCAGTTGGCTTTTGAATAACCTCAGTTTTGTTTTGAAAGCCTTTACTGTTGCAAGAATGTGAAAAATAAATTGACTTTTCCCTTGAAGCTATAAATTTAGTTCATTTAGATGACCTGTAATGTCACATAAAAAATACAAGTCATTATTCCAAACTTCATTGTGCAGCTCTGGGAACTTTTTCGAGTCATTCTCTAAGAACTTAACGATTTCTTCCTTGAGAGCAACAAAATGTTGCAATACTCTTCCACGGCTCAACCAACAAACTTCTGTATGATAGAGTACATTGTTGCAGGTGGCACCAACCTCTTCAAGAAATGCTTGAAATGACCTATGCTTCAGTCCCTTTGAACAAATATAGTTTACAGTCGAAACTACCACTGACATTACATGGTCGAAATTTAAAACTTTGCTGCATAACACTTGCCGATGTACAATGCAATGATACTTGGTTATTTTTTTGCCAGCAAACTCTTCAACAAGAGTTACTGCACCAAGATTTTTTCTGCACATAGATGGAGAGCCATCAGTGCAAATGGCCACTATATTTTCAAATGTTATGCCTAACTTTTCAGTTACACACTTGTTCACTTGATTTGTGATTTCTTTTCCAGAAGTTTGACCTCGCATGGAGTACAATCCAGCCAGTTCTTCAGTTACTTCAAAGTTGTCATCAACACCTCGAACGAAAATTAGAAGTTGAGCAGTATCCTTCAAATCAGTGCTCTCATCCATCGCTAAAGAATAATAGCTGAATTTGTTTGCCTTCTGTTTTAACTGATCGTTAAAGTTATTGGCTATATCAGCTACTCTTCGCTGCATGATCATACTGGACAAGCTTATATTCTCAAAAACATTTTTTTTATCGGGACATAATCCAGAAACTGCAATTAACAAACACTTCTTTATGAAGTCACTTTCAGTAAAAGACTTCCCAGCAGCAGCAATTTCTTTACAAATCTGAAAACTAACCTTAGTAGCCGCCTCATTTTCTGAGTGTACTTTCTTGAAAATCTGTTGTTCCCCACTGAGAATTTTCAACAATTTGGACGCTTTAATTTGTTTTTCATTGGTGTCCAATTTGGCTAAGTCAGGACGTTTTGATTCGAAATGGCGACGCAGATTGTATTCCTTAGGAACAGCCATTAGGCCTCGGCAAACAAGGCACAATATTTTGTCTCTAGTTTATATAAACAAGTATCTATTTGTCCACTCCAGATTAAACACTGTATGTTCTGATTCGATCTTCCGCTTCTTTTGATCATCCATTTTACAAAGGGCTTGTAAAATTTATAATTATCAAAATGGCCTTTCTCCCAGAGCTGCTTCGGTGAGTAATTTTGCCACCCGCATTGCCGTCATAACATGTCAGCGCTCACAGGCTGAGCGCTGATTGGTTATTTCCTGGAAATCACCCCTGCGACAGTTCATCGTGGAAACTTTATTAAAAAAAAAAAAAACATACTGCATTTTCGGACCTTGCACTCATGAGCGATGCAGGCCGCATGAAATCCTTTGGTGGGCCACAAGCAGCCCACGCGGGCCGTATGTTGTGCAGGCCTGGTGTAGTTCAAAACCAAAATAGTCTAAAAAGAATTGAAGAGAATGGTAAAGGAAACAATAATGGTCAGATGTCCCTTTTGTGTTTTACTTAGCTTTTTCTGAGGAAGTCTGCATCATACATGAGTCAGAGGAAGATGGCTAATTCACTTTGTTCCAAGAATATTGTTTTAATATGTTTGTATTATTGGTTGCTACCAATGATTCACAGATTCCACTTACTGAAGCATAGGAAGAATACTTACTGGGAATCGTTTGTATCTGTTAGCATACCTTAAATAGCAATACTGTACATGATGAAATAGTAGAGAATCTGATTTGTCTTTTAGGACATTTACTCTCTATTTGCATTTGGGCTTTTTCTGGACTCTTCTAAATTCTCTCTTACATTGTTTTTCACAATGTTTTATCATCATCCATTATATCTGATAGCTGTTTTAAAACTTTGAAAAGAGAGTACTTAAAATAATCTGTCTATAAAATGTTCAGATATATTTTAATGTAGTCAGTGTAACTGTTCATGAATAAAAGCATGAACATTTAGAATCAGTATTACTATCACTTGCCTGTACCCCAAAGAAAATAAGCTACCACTGCAATGTGTTTTGAACCTCATGCACAACTATGATTTAATAAATCACAGTGGCTACATTGTGGTTTATTCAATAAACCATAGTTAAATCATACTATCTTCAGATTACATTCTACTCCAATTAGCACTGTTAATTTATTTACAATATTTGTATTCTGCCCCTATTGTGTGACAATGGGAAAACAAAAGGATAATATTCAATTCCAGTAAAAACATAATCATTGGTTGCTTCAAGCCATGGGTCAAAGGCTCATTGAAATAAATCAGTCTTCATGGTTCTTCAGAACAAAAGGAGACTTGGGACAAAATTTACTTCCAGAGGGAACATATTCCAAAGTGTGGGGGCAACTACAAAGAAGGCCTGACACCTAGTCCATACCACCTGTACTTCATGAGGGGGTGAGTCTCTCAAAAGGTCCTCTCTAGATGGTTGGAGCAGATGGGCAGAATCATACTTGGCAAGACAGTTCTGGATGTATCCTGGTGTCACACCAGGATGTGTGTATTGTACCTGTGTGTGTACTGTCAATTCCCTCTATCATGTGATTCCTACTCTATTACTGTGGATCGTTTATGTATTTTCTATTTTTTTCCTTTACTTATTCACAACATTTTACATCATTATAAAAAAAATCAATGCAGCAGACAAAAACAATTATATAATAAACATTTAAAAAGTAAAAGGAATGAAACACAAATTAGAGCAGTGGATAATTGCAGGAATAAGTGAGTTTTCTACCCAGAGCAGCTGAAATCAATTAGCCATAATTTCAAATTATGCTTTTTGCCTTATTGCTAGCCAGAAATGAAGGCTGTTCCACATCACATGATACGTATAATCTTAAACCATGACCTATGATTAAAGAGTTATGTGGGCTCTTAATAATAAGGCCCTTCACACAGCTCAATTAACCTACCAAAATAGTGTAGCCTGTGATGCTAACCTGTTCTATGGCTTTACACTTAATATCAGACAATATAACCCTGCAACAATATAACCCATCTTCTCCAACATCTCTTTTTCCAAATTTTCTTTTGGGAAAAAAAGGCTCTGTTTACTAGCATTAGTATTATTAATTTTGAAAGTTTATCAAATGAATGTAAAGTTGGAAGGAAATCAACTCTTAAAGATAACTCCAAGTAATAGACCATCTGCGCCTAATGACAGAATTCTTCTTGAGCTGGATTTGTATGTGTTAGGATTTCCTCTGCCTAACAATGAATGAATGATGGCTAGTTAAATTGCCCAGGTGTTATCTGAGGTTGATAAAATGAGCTAATGGGAAGCAATGAGCTGAAAGAAATAAGTGTGTGGAAAGAGAATGTTGCAAGTAGTACTGGCGAGATTGTTTTATAACAATGTTTAGTTTTTAGGTGGAAGAATAGGGTGGGATTCAAAGTCCTAAAAGGTAATTAATATTTGATAGTGGTACTTTTTTTTAAGTTGTAAGGTAACAAATATTAAAATAATCAGTGGTTTTATTAAGCATTTACAAATTGGCAAAAAAAATTCTGTAGACTATAATATGTTACTTTTATAATACTAAGGCAGTCCCAGTTGTTGACCAATACTTATATAGGCAGTACTTGGGAGATGCTGCTTGATTATTGTTGAATGTGTTGCTGGATTTAGGTTTTAGTGAGGCTTCCCAACCTGATAATCAGCAAAGGCTAGGGCAGCTTTCTACCAGCTAATGCTCTCCAGATATGGTAGACTGCAATTCTTATAATCTCCAACTAGCATAACTCTTGGTGATGGTAGGGATGGGAATTTTGGTCCATTATGTCTGTTTGGCTTTGTTTTTCTAACATTTCTTAGTTTTATCTAGGAAAGGTTCTTACGTTTTTGTTGAAAACCAGCTAAATGTTTAGCTCTTGTTACTTTTACAGTGCACTAGACTCTGTCTTATATATTTGTTTCTGCTGGATGACAGTAGTAAAATGGTTTAATTAAGATTATTTATGAAATAGTAGGATGGCTGGCCTATTCTGAACTTACAGAATGCTAGCCAAATGTAACTCACTATGTTGTGAGAATTCAACCAATGTTGTTAAGGTTTATGGTTTAGTGTATTGTAGAAATTCTCACAATTGTGTTAACTCCATAAACTCTGTATGTTATCTAAGCAAATTGTGGAAATATGGTCAGTAGTTGTGTCCAAAGAATATATTGAACCACAAACTAGCCAACTGTATTTTAGCCTCAAATATGCAAACGTACCCTGTGTAGCTAGTTTGTGGATCTGTAAACTCTGGGAACCTAGAAAACTGGATTGATTAAACCATGGTCCAACTGAATATGGATAAGTATACTATAAGAACCAGACTCGAAGGCACCAACAAAAAAAAACCCCCAAAACCACACTATGTGAATATAGATGTGGGATTTGTTTAATGCAATAAGTTAAACTATGGTTGATTAGGATATGGCTTGGTTTATGGTATGTTAACTGAATAAACCCTGATTTAGTTAATAATAAATGTAATACAAACATCCAGTGTTAATTCCCCCAAGCTCCTTTGTCCTTAAGATTTATGCTGGGCAGCAAATCTTTTACATGGACTTACTGATTTGTTTTATTGCACCCTGCTTTGCCATCACTTTTGAAGAAAAAATGACAATAACTGATACATAAGCTGTAAATAAATAGCCCTGCTGAATCATCCATAGGCTCATCTAGTCCAGCTTTTGGTATCATATAGTGGCCAACTGGATACACTTGGAAGCTCAGAAGCCTGGACAAGACAGCAATAGCCTCTTTTCACCATTGCTACCCAGGATTCAGGAGACAGTAAACCATCAATATTAGTAGTCATGATCTTCCATGAAGCTGTCCTGAGAAAATTTACACCTCCTGATCCCATCTGCCCCCCATTTTTCTTGATTTTTAAAATTTGTGTCTTTTTTACTTCACAGTCTAGTCTACATCCTTGGATACCAAAGATCTATCACTTGTTCTCTGACAAACTCTTCTAGTTAACCTTGTTTATGGAATTTATTCAGCTGTGTAACTGCATCTTTGGCTTACCTGCAAATGTAAAGGTGCTGTTTTATATGTTTGTACCAGTTCAGGAATGTCTATGAAACCTTTTTCTTCTTCTCTAAAGTAGATGAAGGTAGATTGGGGGGGGGGGTTCTAGGGCAGAGGATATAGCATTGAAAGGCACCTTTTAGGCAAGTGAGTCTAATCTCCTGCTCTCTGTAAGAATTCAAACTAAAGCTTTGCCAACAGATGGCTGTCTAAAGTCTTCTTGAGTCCATCCAATGAAGGCAAGTTCACCACCTCTCTGGGTAATTGGTCCCACTGTCCAACTGCTCTTAATCAGTGGTGGTTTTGGAGTTTTTTTTACATTAAATTAGAAACTTTCCTCTAACAATTCCTTATTCTATGCCCTGCACTCTTGAATGGTAGAAAAACAACCCTTGGTCTTTTGCTCTGCAACATAATTTCAGATATTGGAGTACAGTACTATCATTTTCCTCCCTCAGTCTCTCAAGCTAACCATTTCCAGTACATTTAGTCTTTCTTTGTTTCTAGTCCTCTGACCATCCTGTTGTTCTCTGCACTGCTACTAGTTTTTTTGAAACATTCCTAAAAAGTGTTGCTCAAAACTGGACATATTCAAACTGAGTCTGATCAATGGATTAGTGGAATTATTCTTTCCTGTATTTTCAAAACTATATTTCTATTGAGGCAGTCTTTGTCTTTTTGTAGCTCCAACACACTGCTGACTCCTTTGTTTATAAGTTACTATTCCAAGATCTTTTCCACAAGTACTGTCAGGGGGAGAGAGATCCTTTATCATATATCACCAATTTCTGTTTCAAAGTGTAAATGTTTGCATTTGGCCCTGCTAAATCACATTCCATTATTTTCACACCATTTCTATAACTTGGCAAGATAATTTTGAATTTTATTTCCATCTTTTAGAACATTAGCTATCCCACCCAATTTTGTGCTATCTGTAAATTTGATGAACATTTCCTCCACTTTGTCATCTATGTCATGAGGGATATCCACAGGATATGGTAAAAGAAGACAAGATGGAAGGTGGAGCTTCAATCACATCATCGTAGCTGCTATCTTGACATTTTTTAATCGTATCCTGTGGACCCTCCTGTAAATTATGAATAAAAATGTTGAAGAATCCTTTTAGTTGGATTATGCTTGGCATCTCTTTTAGTCTCTATTGAGTGGCTACATGGATATATTAATGTTGTTTTCTTGGCGACTGTACTGTATAAAAGTGGCTTGTCATTGCCTTCTTCAGGATGATTTTTTTTTAAGCCCAACTTGTGTGTATAGCCCTAGGATTTTCTGATGGTCTCATATCCAAGTATTAATCAGGTGTGATCCTTTTTGTCTTTTTTGAGATTAGCCAAATCCAGCTAGGTGTTGCTATATTTTAGAAGTGTAGAACTATTTGATTTTGGTCTGGAACCCAGAGAAAGTGAAACTGTTATTATAGTTACTGCAATTTATGTATGATTTTTAATTTGCCCAATAGCAAACATCCTTTAAACAGACAATGTTAGCAACTTTAAGATGTCTGGACTTCAACTCCCAGAATTCTGTAGCCAGCATGCTGGCTGGGGAATTCTGGGAGTTGAAGTCCAGACACCTTAGGGTTGCTAAGGTTGAGAAACACTGAACTAGATAGTTGTAGAAAGTTTTTATATGGTCTAGCCTTCTGAATTTGGGGATAAGAGAAAAGTAACTGTCTACTTCTCTATTTATTCCCTGTTTCTGCTGAAGCATGGCACAAATATACTCTGGCGGTATGTTTTCTCGGCCTTGTCCCCATGCCATTTTCTTCTTCTCCTCTCCAGCCCATGTGTGAATCATCCTTATTTGTACCAGTCTATATTTATTTCAGATGGCTGCTGATAGCATCCTCATCCAGCAGCAGTATGGGAATGCTATGGGGACAAGATATTTCATGCCACTATACTTTTTAGCTGACGTAAAGATGGGGGGAGAACAGTTCAATTCAGCAGTAAAGAAAGGCCCATGTGTTGATTATCTAGTTCTGTGACATAATTCCAGTTGAGTAATTGTAGAAGAGAAAGAAGGAAAAATGTAAAATCCCCATGCTTCCTCATTCATGCCTTTGGATGTTACTTTTCTCCTGGAAACCATACTTCTTGGAACATGGCCTGGAATGGGAAGAATTAAATATAGTTGCTTCAATAGCACCTTCTGCTTATTGAGGTACAACTCTACTGTACAAATAGTCCAAGGTACTACTTTAAAAGGGCAGGGAGGAGCAGAAGACAAACTGAAGTCCTTGAGATAATCTCTGCCAGAATGTTCTCCTGCTTTCAAGAGCGGCAACTGGTTGCTATCCATTCTTTTGTCCTGTTCTCCTGACAACAAAACCTGAAACCTGAGCTTGGAGAGAGAGAGAGAATACTATTCAGGCTTAAAGAGAGTAGTAATTGCATTTGCTTATCTGTTCTTGGGCTTTGCTTGGGCAATACTTACTCAGTGGTTGCTGGTGTGCCAATACTATTGTTGACAATGTTGGTTTAACTTTCTAATGCAGGATTTATGGGGCATTTGATTCTATTTCTACTCCTTTTTAGGAGCTAAACTGATGTGTATCTCTAATCAGGTATCCCACTCTGGACTGTGAACCCTCATATTCAAGAGACAGTGTATGTGGGAAACATAGCTGGGTATAAAATGCAAAGGAAGGATTGGTGTGAGGATTAAAACGTTAAAGCAGCCTGTGAAACAGATAACTGATAACCAAACTCTGCGGGACTTTTCACATGCCATATGGAAGTGGGGATATTGATCAGCCAAAGGTAGGTGGCAACCTTCTTAGACTTTTCACTTTAGAGGTAGGAGATGGAGTTCTGATATTGAATTAGCAATGGAAGTCAGTGTTTTTCGCTTTGATATGAAAACATTTTGCAGACAGTGAAATGAAAAGAGAGAAATGTAAAAAGTTGTATTTTTCCTTATGTTTTAGGTAGCCAACTTCGCTGATAGTTGATAATATTTTAGCTTTAGGTGGCCATCCTTATTTCTGTTAGGAGAGAGTTACCATCACTTTTTACTTCACATGTAATTGCTGAGGATATGCTTGAGAGTTGACTTCAGTATGTTACTGAAGTGAAGTCAGCATGAGCTTTCAGTGGTTGAGTACTGTGATTGCTTTAGCATATGTGTAGATAATTATTTGTCATTTCCTGGTATATTAAAATATGCAGTAGAGTGTCTGAAGATAAAAACATAATTTTTATTGCAAAGTACTAACAATATTGCCTAGTTGATTTTTAATGCAACCAATAGCTGGGGGTTGGGGGGGAGCTGAGGCACAGTGGGATGATGGGACAATATTGGGGGCTTTAATTCTACCCCCACTGTCGGAATCAGGCTCCCTTCTGCCTGTTTCACATAAGATGAAGAGACCTTTCATTGGTACCAGCAAAAGCCTTGCTTTCCTTGGAAATAACCAATGGGGTCATTGCTGACCTCCCCTCTCTTTAATCTCTCTGGATGCTTCTACTACCTTGTCTGTTTTCTTATCAGAATGCTAGACTGCCGCCCCTCTGAGTTTTATTTTCTAAGAATACCTCCAGGAGATACGCAGTGTTCAGAAGCATTCTTGGAAATAAAAATGGTGCTTCTGGCTGGCCCTTTGCTCTTCAGCCTGTTAACTTTCCACTTTATTAAAATCTGGAAAAAAGGCAAGCAAGGCATGTAGCTGGGAAAGCATAATATGGGAAGTCCCATGGCACGGGAGTGAAGTATTAAGCCACCATGTGGGTTGCTTCTGCGTAGCTTCCCATTTGATGTGAACCCAGCTATTGTGTGTTATAAACCACAGGTCTTTGTGCAAACCGATCCAAATATAATTTATTTGGGAAGCCAAGGTTAAACAACCTGTGGCTTAATATGCAATAGGAACACTCCCCTATACATACACATATGTGCACACACCAAACTGATTTTAAAATGTAGCCTCAGACTTGTGCTTTCTGACATAAACCTCAGTACTGCTTTGCATTGTTTTGCAACATTCCCTGTATCCTGGGAAAGCAGGTGAGTACAAAACTTCCTCATTTTTGCTTATTAGAACACCATAGTAGGCACACACAACTTGTCCCAACAGGTCTCAAAGCTATTGGAGTACTGTAATAAATTGTTCAGAGCACTTATTATTGTGAAAGCATTATTTGTAAGGGAAAAAAACCCTTTAGGCCTGTTATAAACCTGGTATGCCCTGTATTCTTCTACAGAACAAACTTTCTTGATTTGAGTTTTTTAATATTTTTTATTTTATACATAGACTTATCCCCGCCCATCTCCCCACAATGGGGGACTCTGGGCGGTTTACATCAAGTTAAAACAATAAATACATAATTAAAATTTATAAAAAGATGAACACATCTACACAGATGGAAAGAAGAGAAAAAAAAAAATAAATCCAAGAGGCTGATGGAAGCCACACTAGGCCTTTAGGGGGCTAGCCAACCCCATTTCTGACAACCCCCCTCCCCGCCCCAGGCCAGATGGCAGAGCCAGGTCTTCAAATCCCTCCAAAAGGCCGGAAGTGAGGGGGGCTGTCTCATCTCTGGGGGCAAGATGTTCCAAAGGGCGGGGGCTACAGCAGAGAAGGCCCGCCTTCTGGACCCCGCTAGTCGGAGTTCTTTTGCTGAGGGGGTCCGGAGCATGCCCTCTCTGTGAGATCAGGTGGGACGGGTTGAAATCGTGGGGGCGAGACGGTCCCTCAGGTAGCCTGGCCCCATGCCATGTAGGGCTTTAAAGATGATAACCAACACTTGAATTGGACCCAGAAGCAAACTGGTACCCAATGCAGCTCACAGAGCAAAGGTGTCATATGGGTCCTTCTTCGGACCCCAAAAATAGCTTGCGGGGCTGCATTCTGGACCAGCTGAAGCTGAAGGGTAGCCCCATGTAGAGCGCATTGCAGTAGTCTATCTGGGAGATAACAAGGGCATGAGTGACCATTCGAAGGGCATCCCGATCCAGGAAGGGGTGTAACTGGTGCACAACCCAAAGCTGTGCAAAAGCCCTCCTTGTTAGTTGTTAGATTCTACAAATGCTTGCCAATAAAACCAAGTGGATAGCTAAATAAGGAACTTAAGTAGTGATATTCCCAAATACTACTAATTAGGTAGGCATATTCCATGCAATTCAAGTTCAGGATCCAACTGGAAATCTTAACAGATGAGTGGGTACATATGCTTGGAAGCTACTTAATTAATAGAATCATTTTACTAAATGTTAAAATTAATGTTATACTACATTTATTTAACTGATGGTTGAAACTTGATGTATTTTGGATTTTCTATGAGATATTGTGAATTATATTGGATATAGTCCACTACAAAAGCCCAGCCTTCTCCAAACTGATGCCTTCCAGACTTGTACTTCAGCCTCTGTGATCCACAGTCAGCTGCAGTTTACAGGAATTGAAATCGAACCTATCTGGTAGGCACTAGGTAGCAAAATGTTCTAAATGGACTAAGCAAACTGTGGGCAATTTTGCCTTTTAACATGTATATGAGGACAGCCACCAAACTTTATTCTGCTCATACTGTTTCCAACCTATCTGTGCAACCATACAGACATTTAAAAAAACTAAAAGTAAAGGTTTTCAGCACACTCCAAGCTGGTACTGCGTGCAACAATTCTATGCATGAACATACAATCCTGTGGATACAGCAGTCTAATAAGATGGGACTTCTAGAAGAGTTACGTTCTCTCTCTTCAGACTTCACCTTTCCATGAAGATGTGGGCACAACTGCTTTGTCTTTGTAGCTACTGTAATGAAACTTAAGCTTGCATGACATAAAAATGTACATTGTTCCTTCCCTCCCTTGTCTTTCTCTCTTCTACTGAATTTTAAATTACAAAGCACCATAGATATCAATGGTAGTATATCAATTATACATGTATGACTCAAAGCTCTCTGCACTTTTCATGCATTTTTCCATGTATACCTCCCTTTGTAGAAACATTTTCAGTCTGTTAAAAAAAAATCCAGAATGTTGCGCCTGAATAAATTTCATTTTACAAAATGGGTGTGCAAATTTTCACCAAATCCTTTAGAGTTGCTCAATAGATGTGAACATATTTAC
Source organism: Python bivittatus (assembly GCF_059951505.1). Lineage (NCBI taxonomy): Eukaryota > Metazoa > Chordata > Lepidosauria > Squamata > Pythonidae > Python > Python bivittatus. Next base: position 46,218,693 of record NW_028277125.1, on the reverse strand, counting down.
ATTTGCTGGAGTTCAGCATCTCTTTCTTTGTCTTCACAGCGTGGAAAGAAAAAACCCTAGATGAGACGCTCCATGAAAAAGTGACACTTTGTTAAGAAGAAGCTGCATGCACCATCTATCAGTATGGCTCTGTACTATCCTGGCACAATTCAAAATTTTCCTTATACATTCCTGCCCTTGGTTCAGATGCACAACGTTTACAAGCCTCTTGCTATCATGGACTATAACAATGGTTACAATGACAGTTCATCCAACCAAGTCGAGTACCATCACATCTATGGTTCAAGTCCTTTTTTTTACCCTTATCCTTTCTGGCAGTTTCCCCAGGTGACCTCTTTTCCTCTATACCATCCTTATAGTAACTATTTTCATATGGCATTCCAGAGATCAGGCTGGGATCTGTGGCCTGAAGGGTTTGTCCTAAGAGGGGAGCTTCATTGGGGTAGGCTTGAACGTGTTGTGGGGCCTAGGAGGGACTTGCCAGACTTTGTGAAAGATGATCTCAGAAGAGTCTATGGCACCTATCCAAAGACGGATGTTTCCATAACCTATCAGAATGGTGAATTTATTGTAAAAGGAAACCCCAGAGTAGGAGAACAAGAATACAGGATAGAGAGGACAGTCATGAGAAAAGAAGCCACCCCAACTGCTAGTGAAGCTGAGGATAGCAGTGAAGACCGGAACAGGAAGAGGAAAAAGAAATCAAAGAGATGATGTAGCTGGATTAAACCATACTGAA